>NW_016930386.1:11348-24550 GCF_001483705.2 Eufriesea mexicana
TACAAAATATACTTAAAATCTACTAAAGCAAATTTGCTAAAGCAACTATGAATACGTTCGCACTGTTTGATAACCTTAACTGTGAATAATTTACAGACAGTCTGGCTTGGTTTCGTGTAAATGGTAAGATTTCCTCAACAAATAGAAGTCAAGAAATTATTTTTATTGTCGATAAACTATTAACAGCTAAAATCTGACAAGTGACAAACACGGCGAACGTTTGCAGCGAAGTGTTACTAGAAAGAAACGCCGATATCAAGATGTTGAAGTTGTGCCTGGAATATCAATACCATGTTATACGAATTATAACTTTTAATATGAAAAAATTACTTGAGAAATAATCGAAGATTTACATTATTTTCACAAAATATTATGCAATCAATGACATTTTAACTGGTTGCTCTGGATACAAAATAAAATACGGACTAGTTGCCACGTTGCTCGGAAGAAGAGGAAAGAAACTGAACAGCAGAAAGAACATACAAAGTAAAGAACAGACACTCTAGTGCATGAATGCGTTCATTTCAGCCGTTTGTTTATTTTTGTGATTGATTATTCTCAATTGAATATTCGCAACGCAAGAAAAATATACACGTGTACAATGATATTGGTAGACGTTGTTGTGCAATTAACAGGACGTAACAAATGACAAGTGAAACACAAAACATCTTTAAGTTTGCGTGCACGACTGATTTCACAGATAATTCTTTCTTTTCATAATTTTACTGTACTTTTTTTTGTCCAAATCGAAAGTAATTAACACGATTCTTAATAATTTTGCGATTAACCCATTACACTATGATTTAATTATATTATTTAATTACCTGTTTTATTTATAGTAAAATTATAAACTTGTTTCAGATTTTACACAAATCTTGCGCATGTTAAAATCTGTTATATAATTTTAATGCGAATGTAATTCATCTTTGTGAAGTTTAGGATACAAAATTCAGGACGAATCAGACCTGTTATTTTACTATAGGGGATTCATACGTAGGAATACGTGAAAATATCAATCAGTATTACATACGCGTCTATGATAAATTATGGCACTATCAATGTTGATTTTGCATGTGACTAACGGGAACTCTTATCGAGCGTTACTGCATACTCGTGCAAAGAGAAGTAAACAAAATATACTTCGTAACTATATGAGCAAAATTATAGAAAAAAGGATATATCGTATAAATTGTACTTTTAGTCGTGAATGGAAATACGTATAAAAATTCCATATCGCGTACTGCCGTTTCTCGTAAATTTCGTAAGATCACATCATCGCCTAGGTTGATCTCTAGCGGATGTTCTTTTGCACTTTTGTTCGCGTTCCGCGTACATTTGAATTGCAATGCGTAGTCACGGTACAGCCGAGCCCAGATAGGTGAGCAATGGAAGCCAGCAAAATGCAGTAACGACAAATGTTTTCTCGATCTCTGTGTATTCAAAACTGCTTCCGGATGATTTCTTTTTTAAATATGTCTAATCGTACAGAAAATTCGTGCTACGAAAACAACGTTCCGGAAAAATGCAAATGTAGTTATGTAAATAACGTTTTGTAAAAATAGAACATAGAAACTGTGCGCATATAGACATTGTATTCGAACGAATTTCTATTAAGAAATACAAAGAAATATGTGTCAGTATTATATTATACAATATCATTTTGTATCGTATTGTAATCAATATTAACGGCAAAATTTTTTCTTGTTTAGTCGACTATCGTTAATTGTTAATAACATTATATATATTATATGTTATACTACTTCTATTTCTTTATAGTACTTCTTTTTATCTTTTCCTGCCGAATAAAAATACATGTACAAATTCAGCAATTTGTTTTACGTTACCGATAAACAAATTCTAATTATCAATCAATGAGTAATAACTGACGATTGTTGACTAACCTGGAAGCTATTCCGCGATTAACATTGGTTAGAAAGAGCAGAAATATTCTTCGCTATCGATAATATTTATCCATTATACCAAAATAAGATTTCGTTGCTTGATAATGGCTATTATTAATAATAAGTTTCCGTAAATGAAATGAAATTTCTGTCATCTATATTTGCTTTTGTAGCTAGGAGAAAAGTAATGAAAAAATATCAGTCGCCATTTAATCAAATTCTAAAGACGGATCTTAATTAATATATGAAATTTACAATTACCCAACGATGTTTGGAATATCGAAGTAAAATAAATGTACGTTTTAATTTGCATACTTATTATTACATTTCTTATTTACCGTTTTAAAAATATCGTTGACTTTTTATGGTACAAAGGTTTCGAATTACTATTTTTCTATAACGGAAAAATCGTCGAGTGCAAAGGGTTAACCCTTTCACGGGTAAGCATTTCGGCGGTCTTGGAATGACTTCCATTTAACTCACTAGCGCCACCACTGATCGTGTCTACAATAAGAGTTTATCGGAAATATCGTATATATCGTTGAATCATTCGCGGTGCGGGTATACTTCACCCCGGACTTACCGTGGATAGAAATCAGTAACAATATCTTCCACGTTTTTTAACAGTTAAGAAATTAATATATTTATATAATAATATTTAAATATTGACAATTCTAAATAAACTATTTTAAACCCAAAGATTGACTCTATCTTGAAAATTCTCTTCTCTCTCTCTCTCTCTCACTCTCTCTCTCTCTCACTCTTATTAACTCGTGTTTCATTCTGGCATATTCTTCTAAATATTTTTTATCAAGATTCACACTAGATTCCACTCGCACATATTATACATTAGTTTATAAAAGGAATTGACCGATCCAGTGAAGAAATCTAGCTCGATACTGCTCTTTTCCGCAAGTTCGCAAATTCGGTTTACAGGGTCGGTACTGGCGTATCTGGAAGTATATTTGCATGGCAGGAATGATCGCAATGATCTCAGTGATCTAACAGGCGAATAAAAGTTGATAGTGGAAAGTAGCGCGGAAGAGTTAATGACGCCATTAATTAATTTAAATAAGAATAGTATATGGAAAATCGTCCTACGAGTCACAAGAGATTTCACAGAATCTTTCAGAGTATCCACTCGTGTCTGGTCTAGCCTGTTATTCCCCCGGTTCAAGTGACAAGGAGGAAAAGCTAACGATTGAATCCTCCGGTAGGTTGTTAAAGTAACGTATCTGATCTTCAACCGAATTTCTATTTGTTAATTTCAGTTGTCGAGCAATGCTTCCCCTAACAATTGAGCAATAATCGCTACCTAAGTCTATCGTATATAGCACCTCTTCTTCCCTTAATACGAAATTTTTTTTGGCTTATTTACCCCGCTAAACCCCTTCAACAGGTGCATTGGAGCAAACTCGTTGTTCTTCCGGTCCAACGAATCTGCTTTCGTGCCTAGTCAAGATCCCTAACCTTTATGATCTACTTTCTACTTCTTAAAACATTGCTTCTCCCTATGTCCCGTTTTGTCACAGTACGTACACTTTACCGGATTTCTATCCGCGGGGTCCGAAACACCCTTTTCATCCTTCTTCGGGTCGGTTCTGTTAGTGGTGGATGAAATTTAATAACAATAACAACAATTATTTATTTAATTACAAAGATTATCAAACACAGATATTACGTTGAAATATAATAAATATTTCACAATTACACTCTCACATGTCTTCTCACTATTAACCCTTTTAGTGCCAGGCGAAAAAGAGGTGCTTATGCGAGAATAACCGGTCGAATTTCACGGTTTTACTAGGGCTCGGGAAAGTGCTCATAAAAACCAAACAAGAAACAATATTTACATGATTCAAAAAGCAGTATATTAAAGACGAAATAGAGAATAAAACAATGACACTAGTTTTTCTATATTCATTGAAAATTATATAAATAACAAAGGTATAAAAGATCATAAAGAAAGTAAAAGTCCAGTTTTCTCTTACAAAACGTATTTGCACATAGAAAAAGTCATCTTTTCGTCATAATTTTATATAGACCATTTATTACAAAGTATATACTTTGCATTTCCGATACATTTTGTAACAAGATAAATAGTATTACATAACAAACGTAAAAAATAACTCGAAGGTACATAAGTGCCGGACGGATTATTTCTTCCGAAATACGTAATTGTTATAGGTAATATAATATTGCTGAAACAAAATTATGTTGTTATAAATATATTTGTGATATAATTTTGCATAATACTTCGTTATAATAACATAGATATTGATATTTATATATTGTAAATGTGTAAAATTTTGTTATTATAACTCACCCAAATAATTTAGTTAGCATTCGTGGCTACTAATGCGCACACCATGCAATCCTTTATTGCACCTATTGCAAACTGTGCGTGATTTTCGTTTAGGCCCGCCATCCTTTCTGCTGCACACCACGCAAACTCTTTCCAGTTTTCCTGGAAGTTTTTCTACGCCTATGCGGGGCACATTTATGGATGTTTTAGCCAGTGATCTGTCGTTTGCTATCCTGTTTACTGTCATTCATTCTCTGGTTATCGAATGAATAATATCGATTATAAATTCAAGTCTTGCTTTGGTTCCGTCGTCTGTATTTTGCTGATACAGGTGAAAACTACTTTCTTCCAATACTTGAGAGCTCTTCTTTCATCCAAATACAAATACAACGTCATGTCTGATGTGTCTACGCCTCCCATATGTTTATTATATTCACTCATAATTGCTGGTTTTTCAACCTGTGTCTGTTTATTTCTTGTTCTAATTGTAGTTGTTTTATTTTGAGCTTTTTCGTATGTGGACAAGAGTAAAACATTCTTCTTCTGTCATTTTTCTCCCCGGTATGCTAATAATAATATTTCGTTGTTTCGGGCGTACTTAGATGCGCCCTCTTGCAATTTCTGCTTCATAAACGGAGGAATATATTTTCTGTTACTGCGGATTGTGCCAGTCAAGTATGTCTGTTTTTCGAACAATCATCTTGCTAAGGAAATACTTGTAAAAAATTTTCAGCCACCACGTGATACCCCTTCATAAAATAATTGCTCATATTCAATAATTTATGTATTACGCGTAGCTGAGACCGTTTTTTTTTTTTTTTTATTTCTTCTCGAAATAGAAGGAAAATAACCATAGCATAGACGGTCGTATGGACGTATAAACGATTGATCCTTGGATCCATGGACAGACGTTCGAGAACAGCAGTAATGTCCTGCTTGCGCGTTTTCAAAGTTCTTCTCATGATTTTTCTCGTGATTTTAGGACACGCTGGACCAGCTTGTTTGATCTGTGGCTCCTCTATAGCAAAAAAATGATAAGCAGTAATGGTTAACCCTTTGCGGTCGGCGGCTTTTTTGGCCGAGTTAGGTGCCAGGTCGGAGCCATTTTCGCGAAGGTGTCGGGTGCCTTACAGGTACAAATAAAATGATCTTATACATAAATTATCTTATAAAAACGTTATATTTTAAGAGTTTATATATATTTACACCTTAACAATGTAATTTCCCAAACTTAATTTCTGTATTTTTCTTTGGTATGGTAATTTGAAAAACATTGACCAAGATGCATTCTTGGTTTTCATGGACATGTATCACAATTATAAGTGGTCTCGTGTCTTCCACCTGGTTTGTTTCGGATGGAACAAACTTTACAATCACTTTTTGTACCACAAAGCATTACGTGAAGTTTTCCATTGAGCCGAATCTCATCCGAGTTGGAGACCGATGTTGAAGGTCGTTGCTGCTGTCGAAAATCTCCCTTCAATTGCTTCACTAAGATTTTCCGGAATTGTGTAAGTGGTTAAGTGGCCGATCGTTTCTCTGCTTTTTGACTAATTTGTAGAGAATATAGGAATTGATTAACACGTTGAGCTCGGCGTCGGTCCCTAGGGACCGACAATGAACTAAGACCGATAGTTAAAAAATAAATGTATAGTAATTTTAATGAAATTTATTGTAACACTCTAAACAGAAATATGGGTTGTTTTTACATCTATTACAAAACGTGATGACCTTTTTAGTCACATTTCTGGCTTTCTTGCGTCCAAATAATGTTGAATTTTTTTCATAACATCCTGAACAATATCTTCTGATTTTATGAACGTCTCCTTCTTTTTTTTCTAATTGGTGAACAGATTTTTTTTCAATATGCCTGGGAATTTCCTCATCTGATTGTTGTGTAATCCACCAATTGTCCTCGAAATGATGTGACTGATATATTTTTTCCGGTTACTTCTTCAAACATGAGCAGTGCGTTTATAATAGCAGTATTCAATAAAAGCTCGAAAGCCAACTTTTTATACCATTTTGTAGCCCTTCTCAAGGGACTGCTGTAGGCACTCATCTGGTCCGATAAATCAATTGGTATCTTTGCCTTATTATATTCATCAATGATTTTTGGTTTGGTGCAAATTCCTCTTTTCGTATTTACATTCACCATTTCATTTGAATATTTTGTAGATAAGGCCAAAACATCCCTCTTATCTTTCCACTTCAACACTGTAATGCCATTATTATTCTCTTTGGCGGTCATTTCTCCGCGTTTCAATTTAGTAGTTAGTACTTCCTTTGGGTTTCCTTTACGGTTTATTCTAAGTGTGCCAATTAGATGGGTATTTTTCTTTATTAGCTTATTCGCCAAATCGACACTGGTGTACCAGTTATCGGTACATAATGTGTGACCTTTATAAAATAAAGTCTCAAATAAAGACATTACAATGTTTGAAGGCGTTGTATTTTCCTTATCAAGTGTTTTCCCGGTGTAAACACGAAAATTGCATGTATATCCACGTCCACAACGCAATTGAAATATTTTTATTCCATATTTATGCTTTTTTTCTTTCATATATTGCCTGAATATAATTCGGCCTCGGAATGGAATCAGTGACTCGTCAATGCATACTGCCTCGGGTGGATCGTAATATGTTTGAAAATTTTTATTCAACTCGTCTATGAGATATTTAATTTTCGATAGACGATCACGAGCGTCAAAAAGTCTATTATCTTCGAAATGCAACATTTTCATGAGAGCTTCGAACCTATCTCTGCTCGTTACTTTTTGCGGGAATGTTTGAGCAAATAATGGGTCCCGGGACCAATATAGACGATAGGATGGAAGCTTCACCATTCCCATCCATATTATCAGTCCAAATAAACGTTTTATCTCATTTTTGTTTGTTGCTTTCCATTTACCTGAATATCTAGAGTCGATTCTGCATTAAACAGCATAAAGATTTGTCTGCTCACTGATGTGTTCAAACATTTCGTCAGTGACAAAAAGTGCATAAAAATCTTCGACTCTTCTACAATTGTGCACTTTCTCATTACTTTTCTTGGCACCGCAAGCACTCGTAAAAGGACCAAAATTTGGCTGATTGCCTTTTGGATCAAACCATTCATATTCATCACTAATTTCGTTCGCATTTATGTCAATGTCCATTGCCTGGTCTGATGAACTGTTATCTTCCAACGATAGCAATCGTAATACACGGCGATGGCGACGTGTGGATGATAAAAATAATTCACTTGACGCATCACTATCACTTTCTCTTGCGGACATTTTGGGTTTTATAGAAATATTTTGAAAAATAAGCAAAATTTGTTAGCACTGAGTATCTATGTATTTTCAAAGTGTACTTTTGTCTGCTACGGTTCGTTTCTAACTAGTCGCTCCAGTCTCCAGTCTGAATATTCCCGATTGCTCGCTCGTTGCCGGCCAAACGGAAAGTACAACTATTGTTTCTTAAGCTCTTTGGCGCCATTGCGCAGCTTTGCCGTACCTGGTCCATTTCGGATATAGCGGCAGATGTTGGGTGCGAATTTAGATCATCAGCATACCAAGAAAATGAACAGGTCCAACCAGCGGAGGAAGTCAACCCGCGCAGGACCCTAGTAGGCTTAAGGAGATCGCCCGGGGAGATACCCGTATTGGCGCATTTCTCTTGGGCCACTTCAGGTCTGGCATGGATATGAGATCCAACCGAAGGTCTCCATGGCCCGTTGCCACTCCCTCTTTCGCATCCAGTGGCATGCGCGAACGCATGGGACACCACTCACTGGACCCCGAGGGCATCAACGAGGAGGCGAGGTAAGTGGACTTGCCGGTTCGGGCCCTACAACTTCACCGAAGTCTCCCGCACTGCGCAGCTCGGCTTTGCAGCTATAGGGATCATCACTTCCATCGTGGTTTCTGGCGGACACCTTACACCAGAACCCTCCCCAGCTTCTGCCCTCAAACGGAAAGTACAGTAATATCGATGCCGGGCTCAACGTGTTAAGAGGCACATCAAAAGTTTTCATTATGGAATTTAATGCATTTTTATATCGACACCGCGGGTTGAATCTTGAAATGCTGCTAAATCTAATAATTCTTCTTTAACCCCTCTGCTATGGCTCGCTGCAGGCCGGCGGCCAGTTGCGGTACCTTACTCATGTATCCCTAGGTGTAGATTCCTTTCGCTGGATTTATCGTACCTAGGACTGAGGGTGAAGGACTAGTTGAGGCCTCGATGATCAAAGTCGAGGTCTCAGTACGCACCAGCCGATCGTGTGTATAACTGGCATCAACTCCTATTGCGGCCCACTTCAATCGTTCCCTGCTCCTGTTTCCGTCATTTCCTCCCGGGAAGATCCCCCTGGCTTCTCGTCCTCCAGTCAATACCTTTACCCCCCGAGCTTGCCGGTGTCTCCTTGCTCTCTCCCTGCTTCCACTACCTCCCTTCCTTCCTGCACCTTTCGAACGTGTTGTTACCTTCAGCGCTCTCTTGACCCCGGATGAGGCGGTGCTTGCCCCCGGACTTCCTGGGTTCAACGATGATTCGTTAGTAGCTTCTTCTTCTTCCTCATATAAGTGGAGAAGTACTGGTCTGTCTTCACCGGCTGTGCGGACGCCGATGTCGGAGCGATGGTATTCTCCCCCTTCAACGGTGTCTTTACTGACACTCTCTCTGCCACACTTTTCGTTCCCGGAGCCGGGGCCGATGTGGTGGCTCCGATTCCGGACACGACCTCCACCCTCTTCGGTGCCTCCAGCAACGAGCTCTCTGCCAGCTTCGACACGCCTGCCACCACCGCTCCCGCTGGTCCACCCGCTATGTATCCCGTTGAAGCCGCCAGCGCCGGCTTGAGTATATGGTTATTTGCCCCCTCCCACAGTGTGTTTAAGAATGCAGCTGAAACTACGAGGCTCCTTTCCCTTCTTCCTGCCGTGAGTTCTCCCTCTATCTCACTACGTTGGTGCTCAAGCTCGATCTTCTTCGGATCAGCATCCTCCTTATCTGTTAAGGCATCCTCTAGTACATCAAGCTCCTCCTCTTTTTCTATATCGTCGTTATTATTAGTCCACAATTCGATACACTTGGCAACGGTCTTGCCGCCCAGCTCTCGTGATTTCCCTGGTAGGCTGGGAACTTGCTTTTCCCCATTTCGAGATCTCAGACGAGTTGACGCCAAGCCTCAGCAACGCTTGCGCCACCGCTGCAGCCCACCGACGGTTCCTAGCCCCTGTTGCCAGGACTCCCATAATCCTAACTGGGCTATCCTTGATCTGGCTAGCGAGTTGAGCTGCCCGAAGGCTAAGAACCCTTTTCCCCTTGAAGACTTCTTCTTCTGCTCGGCACCGTTACTACTCCCTGGGGGTCGGAACGTCCGACTCTCGATACACCCGGTTCCCTTCGAGGCCGTGCTGAGTCTAGTAGGTGCGTTATGTTCTAGATGCTTCTCCTCCGGTGCCTCCCATCTGGTAGGGATCCTCCTGTTTACTCTGTTGAGCGGCACATCGCCGGCCTCCGCATACGCGACCCAACACACTAGCCTATTGTACTCCTGAGCTTCTGATGTCTGCTCTTCTATAGCTTCAGTGAGCAGACGTTCCGCGCAATCCTCTACCGAGCCCGTGAAGAACACTGCGTCATGGGGCACCGGGCTGTCAGGACTCCCTTCTACGGAGGAATAGCCTCTTGGACTCACCGTCATCGCCTCCGAGATCTGGTCTACCGCACAATCATTGTCATCATCCCCGCGTGAGCTTTGCTCGCGAGGGTCGTTGCGGTTTTCGTCCATCGTCGTTTCGTTATAGAGTCGATGACCCGTTTTCAATTCCTCTAATTGTTGTGGGGCAGCAGGTAATACACACCTTGGCTTGGGGGACCCATCGCAACTCAGTCTACTTGACGTCTGGGGATAAGCTAAGGGGCTGACGTAATCATCATCACTGTCTGCCTCTGAACCATCCCAGGCAGCGGCCCTCCTTACCGCTTCGATATCTTCTAAAAGCATTGTAGAAATCGTAGAGAATTCCTCCTCGGGGGCCATGGTGTCTGCGTTCACTAGCAGGGCCGCGGAACCTCCTTGGAGTAGCACTCGACAATCCTTTGAATAGCACTCGACAATCCTTTGAATATCACTCTAATTAAACGCAGTTTTGGTCGCATACGACCATTAGGCTTTCTCTTTAGTGGGTGCCATTAATCGCTTCGCGTCAACGGCGTGCAGCCGACAATAGCTATCGTTGAGGACTGAATACTTTTTCACGCAATCTGATTCTGTTCGGCGGTGTATTAAATTGTAATATAGTACAGAATCCAATTATTGTTACTTTATTCACTCCAAAATTAATATTTTTTAATGTTTTAAATATTTTTTATCTCCAATATATATTGTTTATTCATCAAGGGTAAAGTTTTAAAACGCCATAATTTGATAATTATAATGTATTTATTGGCATACTGAAAATTTAAAAATGAACTCCAAACCATACGTAAACAAGAACTTACAATAACAAAATTGGTAGTTTAACTGCGTATGATATATCTCGAAACAAGTGTCAACACATAATCCAACATCGCATTTATTGCATTCATATGGGGTATCCTTCCTTTGGTTCTGGTTTTTTGCAGACAATACATTTCCTTCTGCTCACATTACCTGCTGCATTTAAAGTTTTAGAAGGGAAATATCTCTCCGTCAGACGGCATGGTAAGTTTTCCGTGTTTCTTTTTCCACCACCCGCACTTTTTCTATTTTGCGGATATTTTTGCAAAATATGTTTTATCACCGATAGTTGAAAATCATTATATTTTTGTTTATTACCGGTGATACTTTGGTATAAAACATAAGAATTGTATAATGGTATGTCCAGTAAATGAAAAAAAAAAACTTTTTCTACCATTTTAAACATTTTCTGTGTGAATGCAGTGTACTTAAAACCATATCAACACGGTCTACAGCACCCATCTTCATGTTGTAATTCACAACACATTCTGGTTTTAACCTCGGCCATCCTGTAACATAATTTCTTCGACCAGTTTCTATCATTTTTGGTTCATGGATTGTTGATAACATCCACATATCTTTCTTGTCGCGCCACTTCAATGCCAATAAATTATCCGTGCACCGGTAGTCAAATTTTCCTTTTCTTAGACTTGTATTAATTTGGGGCATATCTTTTCTATTCTTGCGTACTGTTCCATAGGCATTCGTTTGATGTGTGTATAACAGATTATATAAATGTGAACTTGTGTACCAATTGTCTGTTATCACTGTATGACCTTTACCAAGATATGGGCGTAAAAGTGTCATCACAACATTTGCCGCTTATCCAATAGTTGTAAAATTGTGCAAAATGTCTGTATTTCTTCCAGTATATACTATAAAATCTAATACATAGTTTGTTGTGCAATCGCAAAGTATAAATGATTTCATTCCAAATCTGCTTCTTTTGGAAGGGATAAATTGTTTGAAATAACATCGGCCTTTGAATAACATTAGACTTTCATCAATACACAGATCTTTGTATGGATAAAACGATTGCGAGAAAGAGCTCTTGAGTGCATCAATTATGAGCCGTATTTTATATAATGGGTCATCGCTTTCTTACGTTGTTATTAAAATGTAGCATTTGTAATAAAATCATAAATCTGTCTCGTGCCATAATTTTGCGAAAAATGATGGTTTTTATCAATTCGTCAGTCGACCACTACTCATTTAGCGTTAATTTCTTCGTTCACGGCATTAACATCATGATGGCCAAAAATCCATACATTTCACATGTTGATGTGGGTTTCCAGGAATTAATCCGGGAACGTGTTTTAGGCGAAGTATTTCCTTTCGCATATGTGACATAATTGTTCGTTTCCTCTACAATATCAGACACTAATTGTTCTGAAAAGGAATATTGGAAAGCGTCCAATGGTGTAGATTCCTGAGTTGAATGCTGACATACATTCCAGAATTTTGGTTGTCAAATGCATGTCTCATGGGATTGAAATTGGTCTTCGACCATGATAGCGTTGAAAATATTTCATTTGAATCCGAATTCTCTAAATCACCTTCGTCCGTAGAAGAACTCAGTATCCTTTGTCGTTTATTTATCCTTCCACAGGTAATTACCCCATTATTAATTTGCACATTTCCTGAATCAAAAGACGGTAGATTACCTTGGCGCGTTTCGTCTATTTCGTAATCTTTAGTCGAATCTGAGACTTCATCCAGATCACTGTCTTCTCTTGTAACCAATTTCTCAAAACTGCTACACATTTCTTGGGTATTACCTTTTAACTTTTTTACTTTTGGGGTGATACTGCACACTCCACGGACAAACATCAAATAAACCTCTAGAGCTCGGTCCAACCGTCATAAGGAACACTGTTTCCTAATTTGTTGGTTCGGAAAAATGGAAAGTAACTGGAAAAAACACTATAATCCTTGCGTTTATTTATTGTGCGAAACATTACGAGGGCTGAAAGTCTCGAGGCTGAGATTCCGCAGGCCCTGTCATAAATTTCTCCGGTCGCAGAAAACTCGAGCTCAGAGCAGAAAACTCGGCCCACATGCTGGGTCCATTATCGAGTTTCACCGTCGCCAATTTAAGTGCCTACGGTCTGTGTGCACTTAACTAAACCTCGTGTATATCTTCGGACGGTCAAGGAAAACTAATAAAACATAAGCATCGCCGACAATAACATTTGTCTGGGAACAGATGAAACGAATTTAAGATATAGTGATTAACTGACGAAATAAACGAGATTTTATTTTTTCTTATTGATAAGCAACAAGGTATGTTGTTTCTGAGAGTGTTGCACGGATACGATAAAATAATTTCTGGACAAATACAGTAAGACAGCAGTAAATGATCGAAGTCATCGGCCAGCGCACATGTGCGCCCATAGTCTATATCGGCGGTTTGTACTGGGCGCATATGTGCGCCCATTGCAGTCAAAAGGTTATGGTTACTCATCCTCTAGACAGCCGTTGCTCGCTCGCCCGTCACTGCCCCGAGC
>NW_016930386.1:26390-32185 GCF_001483705.2 Eufriesea mexicana
ATATTTGTCCTATACTGGTATCTCTACAAAATGTCTGTACGTGAGTTTCATCTATTTTAATATAAGATACTGATTGTAATAAAGGGTATTCATGGTCTAATATAGGTGCCATGAAAATTTCTCCTGTCTTCTTGGGTATTGCGTAGCGTCTTACAATGTTCCATGATTCTTTCTCTAATATAGGTGTTTTAATTTGATATATTAATGTGTTACCTTTAGTGGCAATTATTAAAGAGCTAATGTCTATCAATGATTGGAAATTCGTTGCGATTGGTTCTATTAGTTGATCGTGGAATTTTGTTAGAGTTTTGAATGTTTCTATAAAAGTATCGATTGGTATAAATATAGCATCAATTATTCCTCGCTTTCCTAGTGTTAACATAAAATAAAAGTCATTAATTCTATTTGCTAAATCTGATAATATTACTTCGATAGTTAGTAGTGTGTCTAATAAATGTTCCTTATCCTCTATTTGCCCTATTCTAATGTCTCCTTGATTTAGTCTGTCTATAACATGCTGTGATGTTTCATCGTGTATAAAGCTTCTAATTAACGCTGTTTGATTTTGAATTATGTGAGTAAATGTATTTTGTCTATCGTAAATTTTATCTTAAGTTTTTGTTTATTAGTTCTAGGCCGGTTTCATCTAACGTGCCGAATAGTGATTTAAATATACTTCCGATTGCGTTGATGACACCTCTGTTCGTTCGTGAGTATAATAATATTTGAAGTTTGTCTAAGCGTCTTTGTAAATTGTTAGTTTTAGTAGTTAGTGTTTGATAATCCGTAGATTTACAATCAATTCTGCGTTGTTTGCAATATTCGTTTAAACTTGATCTAATTAAATATATTTATTCCATAGTTTCGATTAGTTCTTTTGTGCTAAATATTAGTGTAATTTTAGTTTCAGTGTTATAAATGTATGCCGTGTTAAGTTTTTCAGTGATTATTTGATCGTTGTCGAGTTCTTGTAGAATTATGTCGCTGCTTCTGATCAGTTGAATCTGGAATAGTAAGGTTTCATTCTATTTCGATGAGCAATTACTAATTTATCATATACGAATATTGTATAGTTGGGAGTATTAACTTCGTGTATCTCATATGGTCCTAGCCATTATTGAGCTAATTTGTTACTTTTACTTTCATTGTGGAATAATGCTAAATCTCCTTTCTTATAAATATTTCTAATTTTAATTTTATTATCCTGAGTAATTTTATATTTTTCTTTATTCTTCTTTGCTATTCATTTTGCAGTCCGTAGATATTCTAGATGTCTTTGTTTCCATAGTTGTATAAGGGTATCTTTAGAAAGATTGGGTGTTACCATATCTATCATTCGCGTAGCTGCTCCCATCTTTGGGCATGTCCCTTTCGGAGACTTACACGCACCTTCTCGATCTCCTCCATATTTGTCGGCCATTCCACCCTTAATGATTTCAAGTATTTGAGGATGGTTGCCTTTTGGCTTTCGTACGCTTCGCGTACAGCCGGGTCGCTATTATCCATCATCCGAAGCGCACTTCTCAGTTTTGCGACCCGGACTATGTCCGCCACCTTCTGCACACCGAGTCCCCCATTTAATTTTTCAGAATATATGATCCCATCCGTCGTGGTTGGGTGTAGGTGCGAAACACTTTTAATGATTCGTTTTATCTCTTGATCAAGGGACTCGAGTACATGCAGGGGTAGCGGACTGGCAACCATCCCATGTATATATTTTGGTAATAAGTGTGTTCGTATTAAATTAACTTTTTGGTATGGTTTTAACTTCATTTTTAGAATATTTTGTGCCGATCTTATAATCGCATCGATTTCGGTGCGTTGTAAGCCCCTTCAGGGACTTACGAAAATACCAAGGTAGTTGAAAATGTCTTCGGGACCCGATAATGGAATTGCCGTGTTATTTAATACTAAGTTCGGGTCCCTGATATGCCAAGTTTTATTTTTGCGGACGACCTGGAATATCAGGCATTTACTTGTTTGGATAGACATACCCAGCTCCGCTAAGTATTTATTTAAGTTAGTAAGTTGCCGGGCTGCCTCCTTTTGGTTTTTGCCTACCAAGACCAGGTCGTCCGCGAACGCTAAGATGGAGACATTCTCGCCTCCCAGGGCAATATACCCTCCGTCGTCTCATCTGTAGATCCGATTATTGGATCTAGTATAGTATTAAAAATTAATGGGGACATTAGGGTCCCCCTGTTTTACTCCCCTTTTCAATTTAATTTCTATGCAGCTCTCTTCTGGTTTAATTTTGGTAGAGCAGTCATCATCGTATATTGATATTATATATTTTATAATAGGCTCTGGAATGCCTTTTAATTTTCATCCATCACTGATAGCCGCATTGTGGCACGATATCGCGAATACCTTCGAGACATGGACAACCGTGACAACCCCGCCTTTGCTCCACTTTATTTCTTCTAGAGCTCTACCAAGCACGGCGATATTATTTTTGCATCCGCCCTCCTTTGTAAAACCTTTTTGCCTTATATTGTTCTGTATCAGCGTCCTCAACCTGCTGTCTAGCACCGTGGAGAATATTCGGTTAATCAAAGAGCCGATTGTTATCGGTCTCCAATTTCCGATATCACCCGCGTCTTTTTCGGGTTTTGGTATTAACGTAATTCCCTTTTCTTTCCACTTTCGTGAAAAATACATTTTCATTAACACTTTGCCGGCCGCACTGTTTTTAAACATTTCTTCGCTTGGCGCCGGCACCACTAACTTTGTTACTTCGCTTGTCGCCGGCTGTTTTTGAGGTTATTCAATCCGCTTCCCCTATTTTTATGAAAATTCGAAAATGCATATATGTAAATAAATGTAAAATTTTTTTGTTTTATATATTTCTTTAATTACATTTTCTTTGGTACTTACTTAGTATTTCTCTTTTAAATGATACGAAGCAAAACAGTCTCCAAGATGTAATGCATCTCCGCACGATTTGCACATCAAATTTGTTGGTTTTCTTTTCTTTTTCTTTTTTGGTGCATACATGGCACATTCTTCGTTTTCGTTTATTGGTTTCGGAAATGAGTACTAGCTGGTGTTGCCTCAGGTCACAGGAAAGTCTGTCGATCGCTCTATGTTGGGACGCTCGCGATGTAGTCGCGATTTTGCTCAGGAGCAGTTACATGATCTTTTATCCAGGATTCAGACTTTCAATAGAAAATCACGAAATCGGAGACTTTTGTGTTCTGTATGGAAATGTTGAAATGTCCTGAATGCATTAAACAATGCGCAATTAAACAGGTACATGCAAACCTTTTTTGACCATTTTATCGTTTTTCTGTATATGGGATAGTAACTGAGATATTGGTTTGCTCGATTCACTCCCTTCGTGTATTTATTGTAGTCTAATATGCTTTCAGGTTTTTTTTATTGGGCAATTGGTTTTCCTGCATTTTTTTTTTAGTATCAATCAAAGTGGCATTATGTATCGTAGAGACCATCCGTATCATTTTGATTTTCGAAGCTCTCCATAACTGTGCCAGTACATCACCTTCTCGTCGATGGCAGGCTTCAAACACATCGAGTTTTGCGCTATTTAAAATTTTTCGAAATCCTCTATTTTTCCCTATCGTTCCACAAACTCGAACTTTCTTTTGAAGTAAAATTTTTGCAAATTCTATGCTGTTGTAGTAGTTCTCCATGTACAGGTGATGCCACTTTCCATAAGAAGATTTCAATAGTTCCATCACCGTTTTCGCTAAAGGCTGTCCAGCGCCGGAATATATTTGAAATGAGGAAATTTATCCCGTATTGGAATCACATAACATCCGAATAAGTATGCTATATTTTGTAATTTTTGATGGGTTGTAAACTTTAAAATTCAGTCGTCCACGCCATGGTATCATTCCTTCGTCAATCGAGATGTTTTGACCAAGGCTAAAATTTTCTTCAAACTTTTTCGAAAAATAATCAATTATCGTTTGCACTTTAAACAATTTGCCGGCATTGTCCGATTTATTATTATTATTGAAAAAATGCAAATATGATAATATTTGTCTAAATCTATTACGGGTCATCGTTTTGCGAAATATGGGAGTTTCTATCAACGGATTCGTTGACCAATAATCATCTATTTTTGCTTTTTTTACAATTCCCATAAGGATAGCAAGCCCAAACCATTTTCTAAGTTCGGTTGCCGTAACGCTGACAAATTTGGCACTTTTTTTACCTATTTTCCTTCTGTGGCAATTTTGATCATAATACTTGTTTGTTTCGTTGCTGATATGTTCGAATAAATCCTTCGCAATAAATAATTCGACGATGTCCTCGACGGCCTGTGTTTCTTCGGGAAATACGTTCGGATCCGGAAACCCTTCAAATTCCTCATTGGTCCTCGATAAATCGGCATCTGACCACGATACACTAGCGTCTTCTTCTGATTCATCCGAATCACTTGGCAACCGTACCGTTCGCCGAATTCTTCTTGTAAGAACTTCACTGTCTGAAGATTCTGCTTCGCTTTCATTTGTCGGATCTGCAATGTCTTCTTCCCAATCCGCAATGTCGATTGGAACGTCGGACAAGTCGTCCGCGCATTCCTCGTAAATAACAGTGTCTTCTCCATCGTCTGCCACGATAAATGGGTACAAATACTCATAAAAAAAAAACACTTGCTGACGTATGTAACTTATTCCACGTAAAGCTGTACAGCTTTATGCTAAAAAATACTGTACCGAGACGGTTCGGAACAGAAGCAATAACAGAACCCCATAGATCATCAAGAGAATGCAGAGGATACAAAAGTGTTGCCGTCGGCCACTGGGCGATACCGTGCGCACGACACCATTGCAGTGTTGTTGCCGGCCGTCGAGCGATACTTCGCGAAGGTCACCACTGTGGTGTCGCCGAACGGCATAGTGTTTGTTAATGGGGCGGCAAGGTGTATCATGCGCCGCCCGGGGAACTCGCTCTCTCATTGGCCATATATCCATGAGGTAGAGAGATAGGCGAGAAAGGGGTGCAGTTTTTCCCGCTGCGCTGGCCTGGTCGATAATACCCCGGAGAACGTCGAAGCCGTAGGACGATTCCTTCGGTGTTGGAAGGGTCTTGAGGAAGTCGAGAATTCCGGTATCAGAATCACGGGCAGGGGACATTTCGGTTTCGGAGACATGGCAAGGAGGGGACAACGGTGGTGGAAATGGCGGCTCCATTGAAGGTTCAGCAGGGGAGGGAGGGGGGTCTGGCAAGGGGGGCGGAGGATGATTGTTGGTCGTTAATAAAGCGACAAACTGAGTCCCGGTAGCTCTCTTTCTGCCTTAACTTCTTTATGGTCTCCTGGGATCTGGATGGAAAGATCCGCGCCAGTTCCTGATTCATAAATCGGACCTTGCTGTTGACAGCAAGCTCCGCTTCATTTCTGGCAACCAATATCTCTTCCTCGCACCACCGTAATTTGACGTTAACTCTGAGGTGCATCCGGTTATGCTCGTTAGGATGGGCACGTTTCGTGTGTACTCCAAGACCAGTTTTAGTTGTGAATGATCGGCCCAAGTTGTACAGGAGTAGGAAGGGGGTTGGGCGGAAAGGTTTGAGGAAGTATGTTGGTCGAAGAATCAGTGGATTCTTCGTTGTTTTTCATCCGAGGCTTGGTTTTTCTTGACGTGCCAACATGTGAAGGTCGAAGGGGTTGGCAACCCCAAGGACCTATGAAGCCTACGCCGTTAGCCGAGGCATCGAGGTGTTATGGTGCCTCGTTATCCGGTGGTACCACGAGGGGGTGGAGGATAGGCACATCTATGATCTCTTAAGGCATGATGAACGATTTTTTTTTTTTTTTTTTTTTT
>NW_016930386.1:32799-34273 GCF_001483705.2 Eufriesea mexicana
TTTTTTTTTTTTTTTTTTTTTTATAGAGAGGAAAATCTTTTAAAGACGCCACGGTGCTTGCGCCATGGTAGTGTGGGACCCCTGATACCCACTAAAAACCTTTCTCTTCTCACACCTAGATGTTATGGTGGAGGACGGCTTTATTTCTTGCTGCCGAATTATAATGTTAGGGTGCAGGTTGCCCTGTTAAATGGGTGGGATGTGCCCGAATCACCCAACACCCTCACGCGCTACCAGAACCACAGATGTTATCTGGTTTCAACGGGTCCAGTTGGTATGGGACCCCTGAATCACCCTTGTCGCAATGCCGGTCCAACAGGGACACAGAGATCGCTCTGCAACGCCTGAGCGGATGCGCCACTCCATACACCACGCCAAGAAATGGTGCAGGACAAAGCCGTTACGGAAGAAGGTGGGATGCCCAATAACTCGGCTGCTACCTCCTTAACGAAGGTGGTATTATATTTATCCACCTTTCTCCCATGACTGTCATCGAGCGGCACAATCCCACTGACGACCTGAGCATCCACAATGTACCCTCGGTCCTCTTTGGCTGCTCCAATGTCCGGCTTTCTTAAGCCCTCAGTTGTTCGAAGGCGCGGCTGCACATAAACTTTCATTTCACGCGACCGCAGATGGTCAGCCAGTGTCCTGCAAATAGCATCATGCCGCTTGACCCGGCCTCCGTGTGTACGAAAACAGGACTGGATGATGTGCGCGGCTGTCTCCGTGCAGTCGCAACCAGCTCGGCACTTGATGTTGGTGTGCACGACCCCTGCACGAGGCCAACGTTCCCATGACGTGCCATGTCCTTGTCGTATATAGGCCACTTCCAATCGGGCGAGTGTTTGAACAGAAGGTCATTGACTCGAACAAGTGCCAGTTGGGTGGCTCCATTGTTCCCGCCGCTAAGTTGGAATACGCGTTGACGTTATCGATCCAATGCCCTATCATACTCATTTTCTCTCCTGGCTCACAGATCACCACCCTCGGACAATACCGTTCGA
This sequence comes from Eufriesea mexicana, assembly GCF_001483705.2. NCBI lineage: Eukaryota > Metazoa > Arthropoda > Insecta > Hymenoptera > Apidae > Eufriesea > Eufriesea mexicana. The sequence continues at coordinate 33,807 of NW_016930386.1, forward strand.
TGTCCACTGACCTCACTGTCCGGCTCTTACACATACCTGAGCGTTGCCCCAACAGTACACCAAAGTATATTTCGTTTCCATGTCTAAAAAGATCTTCCTTTTTAATCGCCTCCTCAGCAGACATGCCCAACTTTGAGTACCACGTGTGACCCCTTGACGTGCGAACTCGGGTCGGGAGACTGTTAGTGAGGATATGATGGTACTGAATGTAGTCCCTACCTGATACACCCAGGCTACCCGCATCAATCCACCTGGTCGAAGCCGTGGATTTGTCACAGTCCCGCAACTCCTTCCCATCCACTGACTCATAGAGTCGCCTGATCCAATGCTTAGCTCGATGTTCAGAGCTGTAGAGCCTCTCGCCGTTGACGTTTGGGACTCCATCGGTCCAGTGGATTTTGTTCTGGACCCAGAGCGACGCATGCACTATGCTAGCGGATGAGAAGGACGAGTCCTTTATGTACATG
>NW_016930386.1:38366-39711 GCF_001483705.2 Eufriesea mexicana
TGGTGAGCTTCGAGATGGGCGTTGCGTATGATGATGGTTGTGAGATGGTGATGTTGGGGTAGCAGTATGGGATGTTTCGCTTCGTACGGTAAGGCTGAATTTTGAAGGCGGCCTCCTACTCGCAATAGGTCATCCTCGTCCAGGAAGGGCCGCAACGGTAGCAGTTTGCTGCTGTTGGGCAGGTCCCTTTTGTCTCTAAGAGCTCGCAGTTCTTCCTGGAAGGCGGACCCTTGCAGGAGTTGCATCATTTTAATATTGGCTCGGTGGAGCTCCTCTGCCGTTAATGGTCCCTTGTTTTTACGGTACCTTCCAAACCGAAGACAATATGCGACGATTCTGCGTAGTCGTTTCACGCAAGTATATCGCGAACACGTATTATTTGTTGCATTAACAAGTAATGGTATTGTTGTTCGTCGCTTACAGCTCCAATCAGCTCAAATGCTCGGTAGTTGGAAGCTTCTTTATCTTCTCTACCACTTGCTAATAAATACCATTCCGGACTAGATAATCCTGTGGTACCCAATTTAATCGCTTTAATCTTTGAAAAATTCTTCGTTAAGTTGTGTATCAGCTGGATCACACCATGCCACAAACCATTGATCTTTATTGCCATTTTACTGCCAGCATTAATGGTGGAGATAAGATTTAAAACAGCTGTGAAAAAATCAACTCCAGTTCTACCCTTCTTATACCAAAAATTGTGGTTCCTAATTTCATCCACACTATATTCACCGGCATCAACAATCAAAAGATTCACTCCCCCCTGTCTCTTACTTAACTCTTTAAGTCTAGCACTGCAACGTGGATCTTTGATGTTTCCCTTGTCAACGTGTTCAACAGTTGTAGCTAAGACGACATCAACATTACTTGTGGCTGTTTGACGGATTTCTCCCGCAGGAACCCTATGGCCTTTCTCATATAGCGACGACATGATAAATACCTTTGTTGCTTTCTTCTTCATTGCAGTACGATAATACTCTGCAAAGCCTCCGTAACCTGCACATGGATCGAGAATTACGTGGTCATCCTTAAAAAACTGAGGTTCTGCCTCATGCAACTGTTGCATCTTAAAACCTCCACGACTTACATATCCTTGGCCTTCGGCTGTTCTTTTAGGCAAAGCCACTCTCCCCAATTTCTCTATGCTCTCCCAATTTTTAGCGTCCAATCGAGAGGCTAATCGGCTAGTAGTTTTACCTGCCGCAATAACATCTTGAATGCTCGCATGCTCTTTAATCTTCGTTCTGTATATACCACTCAACCAATCCCATCTAGGGGCTATGTTCATATTCGGCTGATCATAACCTAGCAAATATTTGCACCCAGGCGCTATCTCTGAAACCAA
>NW_016930387.1:0-2219 GCF_001483705.2 Eufriesea mexicana
GTCGGCACGTTAGGATGAGATAGGACACGTTTGATTAGGCTACGGTAGCTCTGGTTAGGTTTGTATGGCTTTGAGTTATGTGCTCACCCCTGATCTTCTACGGCATTTGGTGCTTTACTGTGCTCTATCAGGTTCTGCTATCTGGGGAAGTGAACAATAGTGTTGGCGGCACGTCAGGTTCAGTTCATCTAAGTTGGGTTAGGTGATATTAGGTCCGGATAGGGCACGGTATCTTCCACCTTTGTGCTATACATTGCTATTTGGTAGCTTTCCCGCTCTATTATTGTCTACCATACTCGGCTCGGCTCTGGGGAAGCCAGGAAGCCAGCAAAAGTGGTCACGGCACGATAGATTGTGTTAGACTACGTTTGGTTATGTCACGATTGGTGTGGTTAAGAGAGTATAGCATCGACTTTTGCGCTATACGCCGCTATTCGGAGGACATCTACGCTCTTCATTGCTTTACTGCACGCTGCTCGACTCTGTGGAGGCCAGTAACATTCGTCCCGGCACGTTAAGTTTAGATAGTTTACGTATGGTTATGTTACGTTTGGTTAGGTTACTATAAGGAAGCTTTGACTTTTTTGCCATTCACTGCCATTCGGTGGATCTCTGATCTCTTGGTTGCTCTAAACCTAATTTTCTCTCTTTGGCTCTGAGGAGGACAGCAAAACTGGCCTCAGCTCCTTGTATTTGGTTAGGCTACTTTCGGTTGGGTTCGGTTCGGACAGGTTGGGTTGGGGTATCATTCACTTTTGGGCTATACACTGCAATGCAGTGAGTTACTGCGCTCTACTGTACTGTAGTATATACTACTTGGCTATGGGGAGGCCAGAAATTGTGGTCGGCACGCTAAGTTCAGTTAGGCTACGTTGATTATGTTACGAGGATTTGGGTTATGTTAGGATAGGTTTGTCTTTCGTATTGTACACTCATTTTCGTTGGAATTCTGCACTCTACTGTGCTCTACTATAATCTGCCCGAATCTGAGGAGGTCAGCAATAGTGGTCTATGCACGCTAGGATGAGTTAGGTTACGTTTGGTTATGATAAGATTGCTTAGGTTAGCACAGAATAACATTGACTTCTGTGCTATGCACGGATATTTGGTGGATTCATGTGCTCTACGTTGCTATACTATACTCTGTTCGACTCTAGGATGGCCAGCAGTAGTGGTTGCCGCGCATTCGTCTGAGTTAGGTTACATTTGGTTAGGTTTGGTTGGGCTAGATACGGTCAGGATGGCACCGACTTTTGCCTTATACACTGCTATTCGCTGATTTCTGCGATCTACTTTCCTCTATTATGTCCTGCTTAGCTATGTGTGGGCTAGCAGTAGATGTCTCGGCCCGTTGGGTTTAGCTATTCTATGTTTGGTTAGGTTAGGTTAGGGAATCTTTGACTTTTGTGATATACACTGATATTTGGTGGCTTCCCACGCTCTACTGTGCTCCAGAGTATTCTGCTTGGGTCTGGGAATGCCAGCCATAGTGTTCTCGGATCGTTGGGTTAAGTTACGTTGCGTTTGCTATATTACGTTTTGATGGGTGGGGGCAGCATAGCTATGACTTTTGTGCTATGCGCTGATAATCACTGGACTTCTGCCCTCTACGTTGCTTCACTACACCCTGCTCGACGCCCGGGATGTGGGTGATAGCGCTCGTGGCACGTTAGGTTTAGTTAGGTTACGTTTGGTTAGGATAAGTTGGCTTTCGCTTGGCTGGGGTAGCTTTGACTTTCGTGATATACACAGTTATTCGGTGGATTCCTACGCTCCAATGTGTGCTACTCCAATCTGCTAGAACATGGGGAGGCCAGCAATGGTGGTGGCGGCTCGTTATGTTGAGTTTGTTTACGTTTGGTTTTGTTATGGTTGGTTATGTTAGGTTGGGGTACATTTGACTTTTGTGCTTCATACTGCATTTCGGTGGATCTCTCCGGCCTACTGTGCTCTAATATGCTATGATCATGTCTCGGGAGGCCAGAAATAGTGGCTGCGGCGTGCTAGGCTGAATTAGGTTACGTTTGGATAGTTTATGTTAGCATGGGTGATGTTTGGATTACTTTGATTTTCCTGCCATACACGGCGATTCTTTGAACCTCTGCGCAGTACTGTGCGATACAACACACTGCTTGCGTCTGGGGACGCCAGGAATAGTGGTCGCAGCTAGTTAGGTTGAGTTATGTTGCGTTCGGTCCGGCTAGGTTTGGTTAGGTTTA
>NW_016930387.1:4258-9481 GCF_001483705.2 Eufriesea mexicana
GTGTATGCCAGCAATACTGGTCGCGGCTCGTTAGGCTTAGGTATTCTACGTTTGGTTAGGTTAGGTTAGGATATCTTTGACTTTTGTGCTATACACTGCTATTTGGTGGCTTCCTGCGCTCTACTGTGCTCCAGAGTATTCTGCTTGGGTCTGGGAATACCAGCTATAGTGTTCTCGGACGTTGGGTTAAGTTACGTTGCGTTTGCTATATTACGTTTTGACGGGTGAGGGCAGGATAGATATGACTTTTGTGCTATACACTGCTAATCATTGGATTTCTGCCCTCTACGTTGCTCTACTATACAATAGTGCTCGTGGCACGTTAGGTTTTGTTAGGCTACGTTTTGTTTGGTTAAGTTAGCCTACGTTTGGCAAGGGTAGCGCTGACCTTCCTGCTGTACACAGCTTTTCGGTGGATTCCTACGCCTCAGTGCGCTCTACTCTAATCTGCTAGAACCTGGGGATGCCAGCAATGGTGGCGGCGGCACGATATGTTGAGTTTGGTTACGGTTGGTTTCGTTATGGTTGGTTAGGTTAGGTTGGGGTACATTTGACTTTTGCGCTACATACTGCATTTCGGTGGATTTCTCCGGCCTACTGTGCTCTAATATGCTCCGATTAGATCTGGGGAGGCCAGAAATAGTGGCTGCGGAGTGCTAGGCTTAGTTAGGCTTCGTTTGGATAGTTTCAGTTAGCATGGGTGATGTTTGGATATCTTTGATTTTTCTGCCTTACACGGCGATTCTTTGGACATCTGCGCAGTACTGTGCGATACAAGACTCTGCTTGCGTCTGGGGACGCCATTAATAGTGGTCGCTGCAAGTTAGGTTGAGTTATGTTGCGTTCGGTCCGGCTAGGTTTGGTTAGGTTTAGTTGGAGTATCTTTGACTTTTGTGCTGAACACTGCTATTCTGTACACATCGGCGCCCTATATTGCTCTGCTATACTCTGCTTGGCTCATGCGTGGCCGGGAATCTGGTCTTGGCACGTTAGGTTGTGTTAGGTTACGTATGGTTAGGCTAGGTAAGGATAAGTTTGGATATGGTAGCTATGACTTTCGTGCTATTCACTGTTATTCGGTGGATATCTGCGATCTGCTGTGCCCTAGCATGTTCTGCTTGGCTGTGGGGAAGCCAGTAATAGTGGTCTTGGCACGATAGGTTGAGTTAGGCTACGTTTGGTGTCGTTATGTTGGCTTTGGTTAGGTTTGGATAAATTCGACTTTCGTGGAATACATTGATATCAGGTGTACTGAGTATCAGTACACTACTATTCTCTGTTCGTCCCACGGGTGGCCAGTAATAGTCTTCTCGGCGCGTCAGGTTGAGTTATGCTACGTTGGGTTAGGGTATGTTAATTTGGGTTAGGCTTGGATAGCTTCGACTTTCGTGGTTAAAACAGTATTTCTGTGGATTTCTGCGCTCTACTCTACTCTTGCACGTTCTGCACGGCACTGTGAAGGCTAGCAATAATTGTCTCGGCACGATAGGTTGAGATGGATAACGTTTGGTTATGTTACGCTTGGCTAGGCTAGGAGAGGATAGCTTTGACTTTTGTGCTATATACTGATATACGTTGAATTTCTGCTTCATACTGTGCTCTAGTATGTTCCGCTTGGCTCTGGGTAGTCCAGCAATTTTGGTCTCCGCACGCTAGGATGTGTTAGGTTACGCTTGGCTTGGCTAGGATAGGCTATGTTTGTTTAGGGTAGCATTTGCTTTTGTGCTACACACCGCTATTCGGCGGATACTTGCGCTCAGCATTGCTCTGCGAGCATCTGCTTTTCTCCGCGGAGACCAGCGACAGTGGACGCGTATAATCAGTTTATGTTATGTTACGTTTGGTTATGTTAGGAGACGGTATCTTTGACTTTTGTGCTGTACATTGCTATTCGGTGGATTTCTGAGCTCTGCTGCGCTCTAGTATATTCTGCTTGGTTCTCGGGATGTCATCAACAGAGGTATAGGCACGATAGGTTGAGTTAGGTTAAGTTCGGTTATGTTATATTTGGTTAGGTAAGACTACGGTAGCTTTGACTCTTGTGCTACAGTCTGCTATTCGTTGAGTTTATATGTTCTACATTACTCTACTCTACTCTGCTCGACCCTCCGGAGGCCAGCAATGGTGGAAGCTGCACTTTAGTATGAGCTAGTTTACGTTCGGCTAGGTTAGGTTAAGTTGCTTTACATTAGGATGGCTTCGGCTGTTATGCTACGCACTGACATTCTATGGAACTCTGCGCCCTGCTGTGCGCTATCACAATCTGCTTGCGTCTGTGGTCGCCAGGGAAAGCGGCCACGGCACGTTGGGTTGAGTTATGTTCAGTTTGGTTAGGCTAGGTTTGGTCAGGTTTTGTTGAGGTAGCTTTCACTTTTATGTTCTACAATGCAGTTCGTCGACTTCGGCGTCCTACATTGCTCTGCTATAATCTACTTGGCTCTCGCGAGGCCAGCAATTTCTGTCGCGAGACGATAGGGAGAGTTAGGATACGTTTGGCTGGGATAGGTTACGCTGCGTTAGGTTAGGATAGCTTTAACTTGTGTTACACACCGCTTTCTATGGACCTCTGCGCTTCATTGTGCGCTATCACACTCCGCTTGTGCCTCGGGACGTCAGGAATAGTGTTCGCGTCAGGTTAGTTTGAATTATATTACGTTGTGTTAGGATATGTTTGGCTACGTTCGGTTAGGATAGCCTTGACTTTTGTGCTATACAATGCTATTCGATCGATATCAGCTTCCTACATTGGTCCGCTATACTCTGCTTGGCTGTCGTGAGGACAGCGATATTGGTTGTGGCACCACATGTTCTGTTACATTACGTTTGGTTGTGTTACGTTTGGTCAGGTAAGGAGAGCTTAGCTACGACTTTTGTACTGTACACTGCTCTTCGGTGGATTTCTGCGACCCACACTGGTCTAACATGCTCTGCTTGGCTCTAGGGTTGCCGGCAATGGTGGTCTCGGCACGTTAGATTTTGTTAAGCTACGTTTGGTTATGTAACCTTTGGATTGGTTAGGAGAGGATAGCATTGCCTTTGTGCTATACACTGCTGCCCGACGGATTTCTTCGCTAATGTGAGGAGTCCAGTAATTGTGGTCTCAGCACAGTAGGTTGAGTTAGACTACGTTTGGGTAGGTTACGTTAGTCAGGATTAGGTTTTGATACCTTTGGCTTACGTGGTTTACACTATCGTTCGGTGGATCCTTGCATTCCACTGTGCTGTAGTATATACAGATTGGATCTGGAGAGGTAGGCAATGGTGGTGGTGGCACCACTGGTTTTGCTATGTTATGTCCGGCTATGTTACGTTTGGTCCGGTTGGCGTAGGAGGGCTACGACATTTGTGCTCTATACTGTTATTCGGTGGACTCCTGCACTCTACTGTGCTGTACTCCCTTATGGCTAGCCCTGGGGCTGCCAGCAGTACCGGTCGCGGCACGTTACTTTGCGTCAGTCTACGTTCGGTTAGGTTATGTTAGCTTGGGTTGTGTCCCTATAGCTATGACTTTTCTGCTGTACATTACGATTCTATGGATTTCTATGCTCTATTCTCCCCTAATATGTTCGGCGCGGCGTTGTGGAGGCCAGCAACAGTGTTCGAGGTACGTTAGATTGATATATGTAACGTTCGGTTGGGTAAGCAACAGTGTTCTAGGTACGTTAGATTGAGATATGTAACGTTCGGTTGGGTTAGGAGAGGATAGCTTTGACTTTTGTGCTGTACACTGCTATGCGGTGGATTCCTGCGCCCCACCTTGCTCGAGTATTTTCTGCTTGGCTCTGTGGAGGCCAGAAATATTTGTCTCGGCATGTTAGGTTTATGTGTGTTACGTTCGGTTACCCTATGTTTCGCTATGTTAGGATAAGATAGCATAGGCACCTGAGCTATGCACTGCTGTTCCGTCGATTTAAGCGCGCTACTCTGCTATATATTTTCTGCTTATCTCTGGGGATGCCAGCAGTAGCGGTCGCGACACGCTATATTGGGTTAGGCTACCCATGGTTAGTCTATGTTAGCATGGGTTGGGTACGTCTAGCTTCCACTTTCCTGCTATACGTTGCGATTATAGGGATTTCAGTGCTCTGCTGAGCTCTAGTGTGTTCTGCTTGACCCTTTGAGGCCAGCAGTGGTGTTCTCGTCACGTTAGGTTGACCTCGGTTACGTTCGGTTTTGTTACATTTGGTTAGCTTAGGATAGTGTAGCTTCGTCTTTTGCGCTATACGCTGCGAATCTATGGATTTATGCTTTCTACTCACCTCTGATATGTTCTCCTTCGCACGGGGGGCGGGGGCGGGGGCAATCGAGTTCTCGTCTCGTTAGGTTGTGTTATGTTACGTTTGGTTAGCTTAGGATAGTGTGACTTCGACTTATCTGGTTTACGCTGCGATTCTGTGGGTTTCAGCGATCTACTCTCCTCTATTATGTCCTGCATGGCTCTGGAGAGGCCAGCAATTGTGATGGCGACACGTTGGGCAGAGTTTGGTAACGTTTGGTGTTATTACGATTGGTGAGGTTAGGATATGTTAGCTTAGACTTTTGAGCTATTCACTGCACTCCGGTGGATACCTGCGCCACACATTGCTCTGCTATACTCTGCTCGGCTATTAAGTGGCCAGTAATAGTAGTCCTGACACGTTAGGTTGAGTTAGGATACGTTTGATTAGGTTACGTTTGCTTGGGATAGATACGAAAATCTCTGTCGTTCGTGGCACACACTCTTACTCGGTGGATTTCTGCGCCTTACTGTGCTCTTCCGTATTCTGCTTGGCCCAAGGAAGTCCGACAATAGTGGTTGCGGCGTTTTATGCTGAGTTAGGCTTCGTTTGGACATGTTATGTTTGTCTGAGTTAGGTTTGGATATCTTTGATTTTTCTGCTATACACTGCGATTCTATGGATTCCTGCGCCCTGCTCTCCTCGAATATGTTCTACTTGGCTCTGGGGACGCCAGCAACTCTTATCTCGGCATATTAGGTTGTGTTACGTTACGTCTGGTTACGTTACGCTTTGTTAGGTTAGGATAGGACAGCTTTTTCGTTTGTGCTATACGCTGCTGAAACATGGACTTCTGCGGACTACGCTCCTCCAATAAGTTTTGCTTGGACCACGGGAGGGCAGCAATACGGGCCTCGTCACTTTAGGTTGTGATAGGTCACGACTGATTTCGTTACGTTTGGTTAGGTTCGGGCAGGATACCTTTGACTTTTGTACCATACACTGC
>NW_016930388.1:0-1316 GCF_001483705.2 Eufriesea mexicana
TGCCACGAACCCTATTGCTCGCCTCACCAGAGACGAGCAGTGTATAGTAGAGCAATGTAGATCACAGAAGTCCACCAAATAGCAGTGTAAAGCCCAAACGTCAAAGAAGTCCAGCTCTAGCCATCCAAACCTAACCTAACGAGACGAAACGCATCTCATCCTAACGTGCCGAGACCACCATTACCGGCTACCCCAGAGCCAAGAAGTACACAAAAGAGCACCGTAGAAGTCAAGAATCCACCGAATAGCAGTGCATGGCACAAAAGTTTAATGTATTCTTTCCTAACCTGACCAAACGTGGCATAAGCAAACGTAGCATGGCTCAAACTTACGTGCCGATGCCACTATTGCTGGCGTCCGAAGAGCCAAGCAGAATATACCAGACCACGGCAGACAGCAGGCTTCCAATGCATTGCAGTGTATAGCATAAGGGACAAAAGTGTCATAATCAAACCTGACCTAACCTGACCTAACCAAATGTAGCCTGACACAATAGAACGTGCCGCGACCGCCACTGATGGCCTTCGTAGAGACAAGCAGAGCATATTAAAGCACATTAGAGCAGAGAAATCTGCCGAGAAGCTGTGTACAGCATAAAAGTGAAAGTGGCCTATCCAGGCACAGCCAGACGTAACGTAACCAAGCGCAACATAACTCAACCTAACACTACGAGGCCGCCATTGCTGGCCTCCACATGGGCAAGCCGCATGTAATAGGAAGCACTAGTGCACAGAGATCCGCCGCATGGTAATGAAAAGCACAAAAGCCGTCGGTATCCTAGCATAACCTGACCCAAGTTTACCCAACCAAACGTAGCATAGCTCATCACAACTTTCCTCGACTGCTGCTTTTGGCATACACGGAGGCAAGCAGAATTTAGTAGAGCACAGCAGGGCGCATAGATCCACCTAATAGCAGACTATAGGGCTTGAGTCCTAGCTATCCTCTCCTAACCTAATGAATCGTAGCATCCCCAAACGCATCCTAGCTTGCACTATCGTTCCGCGACCACCCTTCCTTGCTTCCCCGGAGAACTGCAGGGCAAACTAGAGCCCACAAGAGCGCAGAAATCCACCGAATTTCAGTGTACCGCGCAAGAGATGAAGCTACCCTGACCAAACATTGCCTAACCCAACTTAACCGAACCTAACGTGACAGAAACTAGCGTGTCGAGGCCGCAATTGCTGCCCTCCGCAGTACCAAGCAGGACATACTAGAGCACAGTAGAGCGCACAAATCCACCGAATAGCAGTGTACAGCACAAGCGTTAAAGCTCCATTTACCAAACGTAGCCTAACCCAGCCAAACCGAATGTA
>NW_016930388.1:9802-10055 GCF_001483705.2 Eufriesea mexicana
CCCGGTGCTCCGCCGGTCGTCGGGCCCTTCGCGGTAGCGTTCGCGGAGAGGGAATTCACGGACGCAGCTTCCGAATTGACGCTCGCAGGCGCCGAGGCGGACACAGCGCCTGCAGGCGCCTGGCGAACCGCGCAAGTTGCCTTTGGTGGGCAGCACGCCTTGCTACCCAGACGGTGGTTAGAGGGGCGGTCGAGCCCGGCGCAAACCGGGGACTTGGGTGCAGGCGCGCTACACCCACCGGCATGGTGGCCCG
>NW_016930389.1:0-1202 GCF_001483705.2 Eufriesea mexicana
TGTCATGTTACGTTTGGTTATATTAGGTTAGGTTAGGTTTGGTCAGCATATCTTTGACTTTTGCGCTACACACTGCTATTCGGTGGATTGATACGCTCCATATTGCTCTACTCTACTCTGCTCGGCTCTGGGGTGGCCATTAATAGTTGCCTCGGCGGGTTAGGTTGCGATAGGATACGTTTGGTTACGACAGGTTTCTTTGTGTTAGGTTAGGCTAGCTTTGACTTCCGTGGTGTACACCGTTCTTCTGTGGACTTCTGCGCTCTACTGTACACTACTTTATTCTTGTTGGTACTGTGGCGTCAAGCAGTAGGATTCGCGGCTCGGTATAATGAGTTAATCTACGTTTGCATAGGTTACATTTGTTTGGGTTAGGTTAGTGCAGCTACGACTTCTCTGATATACAATGCGATTCTATGGATTCCTGCATTCTTCTCTCCTGTGATATGTTCTGCTCGGGGATGTGGAGGCCTGCAATAATGGTCTAGGCACGCTAGGTTGGATTATTTTGCGCTTGGGTATGTCACGTTTGGTTAGGTTAGGATAGGATAGAGATGATTTCTTGCTGTAAACTGCTATTCGGTGGATTACTGCGCCCTTCTGCGCTCTAGTAGGCTCTGCTTGGCTCTGGGGAGGCCAGCAACAGCGGTCTTTGCACCTTAGGCTGTGCTAGTTATCGTAATGCTAGTTATCGTTTGCTTTGGTTATGTTAGTTTGGGTTAGCTTTGGATAGCTTTGAATTCCGTGTTATACACTGCCGTTCGGTGGAATACTGCGCTCTACTATGCTCAGCACGACGCTAGGGAGGCCAGAAATAGCAGTCGCGGTTCATTAGGTAGTGTTAGGTTATGTTTGGGTATGGTACGATTGGTTAGGTTTGTCTAGGATAGCTTAGACTCTTGTGCTATACACTGTTATTCGTTGGATTCCTGCGCTCTACTCTGCTCTAATATGTCCAGCTTGTCTCCGGGCTAGCCAGCATCAATGGCATCGGCACGTAACGTTGAGACAGACTACATATGGTTAGGTTAGATTAGGTTAGGTTAGGTCAGGTCAGGTTAGTTACAATACCACTGACTTCTGTGCTTTAGACTGCTATGCGGCCGATTTCTGAGCTCCACTGCGCACTGGTATATTCAAGTAGGCTCTGTGAAAGTCAGGAATGGTGGTCTGGGCAAGTTAGGTGGGCTAGGTCGCGTTTG
>NW_016930390.1:0-1140 GCF_001483705.2 Eufriesea mexicana
GGTTAGCTTTGGTCAGGTTAAGTCAGGGTATATCTGCCTTTTCCGTTATACACAACAATGTGGAGGATATCTGCGCCCTAGTGTGCCCTGGTATACTCTGCTTGGCTCTATGGACGCCATCAATATTTTTCTGGGCACGATAGGTTGGGTTATGCTACGTTTGCTTATGTCACGTTTGGCCAGGTACGGTCTGAATATATCATACTTTTGTGCCGTTCACTGCTTTTCGGTTGATTCTTGCTCTCTACTGTGCTGGAATATGACCCGCTTGCCACTGGAGTGGCCAGTAAGTGCGGTCCCGGCACGTTAGCCTGAGTTAATGGAGTGGCCAGTAAGTGCGGTCCCGGCACGTTAGCCTGAGTTAGGTTTCGCTTCGTTAGGTTAGGTTAGGAACGCTTGGTCAGGATTTCTATGACTTTTGTGCTATATGCTGCTACTCGGTGAATATCTGCGTTCTACGTTGCTCTCCTACACTCCGCTCGTCCCAGGGGAGGCGTGCATTAGTGGTCGAGGCACGTTAGCTTCAGATAGGTTTCGTTACACTCGGGTAGGCTGGTAAAATTTGGATAGGATGGCTATGATTTTCGTGATGTACACTGCTTTTCGGCGGATGTCTGTGATCTACAGTGGTTCTACGATATTCTGCTTGCCTCCGGGTATGCCAGAAGCAGCAGTCGAGGACGGTTTTCATGAGCAATGCTACGCTTGGTTGGGTTAACATGGGTCAGGTTATGCTAGGATTATTACGGCTTTTATGCTAATCATTACCATGCGGCGGATCTCTGCGCACTGCTGCTCCCTATTACATGCGGCTTGCCTCTGTGGAGGCCAGCAATGGAGGTCTCGTCATGTTAAGATGATTTGTGTTGCGCTTGGTTATGTTACGTCTGGCTATGCCAGGATAGACCACTTTGACTTTTGTGCTGTACACAGCTCTTGGGCGGATTTCTGCGTTCTAATATGCTCTAATATGCTTTGCCCGGCTCCGCAGCGGCTATTAATAGAGATCGCGGAATGCTATGTTGAGGTAGGCTACGTTTGGTTAGGTAAGGTGTTGTCATATTAAGTTAGGACACCTTTGACTTATGCGCTATACACTGCAATGCGGTTGATTCCTGCACTCTACTGTGATCTAGTACA
>NW_016930391.1:0-219 GCF_001483705.2 Eufriesea mexicana
GCACACCACGATATTAGTCGAAAATGTATATAAAATTGAATTTTCCAGCCAGATTCGACAGCACTGCGGAGGCTATAGTAGACCAATAGAATTCTTCCTCCTTACGTATACAAGGGAGTTAGCTCACCACGATAATGGTCGAAAATGTCAATAAAATTGAATTTTCCAGCCAGATTCTATAGCATTGCAATGGCTACAGCACGCCAATAGAATCTTTCC
>NW_016930391.1:264-689 GCF_001483705.2 Eufriesea mexicana
CGAAAATGTCTATAAAATTGAATTTTCCAGCCAGATTCTATAGCATTGCAATGGCTATAGAAGACCAATAGAATTCTTCCTCCTTACGTATAAAAGGGAGTTAGCTCACCACGATATTAGACGAAAATAAGAATAAAATTGAATTTTCCAGCCTGTATCTATAGCAATGCAATGGCTATTGCACGGCAATAGAATCTTTCCTTTTTATTTATGCACGAAAGTTAGCTCACCACGATATTAGTTGAAAATGTCATTAAAATTGAATTTTCGAGTCTGATTCCATAGCATTGCTATGGCTATAGCACGCCAATAGAATCTTTCCTGCTTATTTATGCAAGAAAATCAGCACACCACGATATTAAGCGGAAATGTAAATAAAATTGAATTTTCCAGCCAGATTCTACAGCATTGCAATGGCTATAGTA
>NW_016930392.1:0-512 GCF_001483705.2 Eufriesea mexicana
CATTGCAATGGTTATAGCTTGCCAATATAATCTTTCCTCTTTGTTTATGCTAGAAAGTTAGCTAATCAGGATATTAGTCGTTAATGTCAATAAAATTGAAATTTCCAGCCAGATTCTACTGCATTGCAATGTCTATAGCACGCCAATAGAATCGACCCTGCTTATTTATGCAAGAAAGGTAGCTCTCCACGATAGTAGTCGAAACTGTCAATAATGTTGAACTTTACAGCCAGATTGTATAGCATTGCAAAGCCTATGGCACGCCAATAGTATCTTTCCTCCTTACCTATGCAAGGAAGTTAGCTAACCACGATATTAGTCGAAACTGTCAATAAAATTGAATCTGCCAGGCACACTCTATATGATTGCAATGGTTATAGCTTGCCAATATAATCTTTCCTGCTTGTTTATGCAAGAAAGTTAGCTCATTACGATATTAGCCGTAAATGTCAATAAAATTGAAATTTCCAGCCAGATTCTACTGCATTGCAATGTCTATAGAACGGCAATAG
>NW_016930393.1:0-3418 GCF_001483705.2 Eufriesea mexicana
ATGATAGCTTCGACTACTGCGCTATGCACTGCGCTTAAATTGATATCTGCGCTCAACTCTCCTTTAATATGTTCTGCTTGGATCTTGAGAGGTCAGCAATAGTCGCGCAGGCACGTTAGGTTTTGTCATGTTCGCTTGGATATGTTACGCTTTGTCAGGTTGGGTTAGGATATCTTTGACTTTTGTGCTTTACACTGCAATGCGGTAGATTTCTGCGTTCTACTGTGCTGTAGTATATTCTGATTGTCTGCGTGGAAGTCAGCAATAGTGATCTAGGCACGTTAGGTTGGGTTAGGTTACGTTTGGTTAGGTTACGTTTGGATAATGCAGGATAGGATGAATTTGACTTTTGTGCTATGCGGTGCTATTCGGCGGATTTCTGCGCTCTACTATTCTCTAACGTGTACTACTTGGCTCTGGGAAGGACTGCAATAGAGGTCTCCTCTCGTTAGGTTCTGTTTTTCTACGCTTGGTTAGGTTAGGTTAGGTCGTGTTAGATTAGCATATATGTGACTTTTGTGCTATACAATGAGATTTGGTGGCATTCTGCGCTCTACTGTGCTCTAGTATATTCTGCTTGCCTCCGGGGAGTCCAACGAGCGTGGTCTCGTCACGTTAGTTTATGTTAGGTTGCGTTCGGCTGTATTACGTTTGGATGTGTTGGGTTGAAATAGCTTTGACTTTTGCGCTGTACAATGCTATTCGGTGGATTTCTGAGATCTGCATTGCTATACAATACCCTGCTCGAATCTCGGGATCCGAGAATTTGTGGTATGGCGCGTTAGGCTTTGTTAGTTAACGTTTGGTTAGGTTCGGTTTGTGTGGGTTAGGTTAGAATATCTTTGCCTTACGTGCTATACACTGCCATTCCATGGACCTGTGTTCTTTAGTATGCTCTACCATATCTTGCTTGTGTCTGGGGAAGCCAGCAAAAGTGGTTGCGACACGTTAGGTGTTGTTGTTTTACGTTTGTCTAGGTTAGATTAAGCCTAGTTTGGTTAGGATATTACTGTTTGGATATTTTTGACTTTTGTGCTATACAATGCTCTTTGGCGGCATTCTGCGATTTACTGTCCTCTACTATACTCTGCTCGACTCTGGGTGGCCAGCAATTATGGACGTGGCGCGATAAATATTGTCAACTTTCGTTTGGTTGTGTTACGTTTGGACTCGTTAATTAGGTTACGTTTGGTTTGGTTAGGCTTGGTTATGTGTGGTTAGGATGGCACTGACATGTGTGATATACGCTGATGTTCGGTGGATTTCTGCGCTGGACTGTGCTCCAGTACATTCTGCTTGGCTATGGGGAGGACAGTAATAGCCGTCTCGGCACGTTAGGTTGAGTTTTGCTACGTTTGGTTAGGTTATGTTGCTCTGGGTTAGGAATGGGTAGCTACGACTAAAGTGGTATACTCTGTTTTCCGGCGTATTTCAGCGCTCTGCTGTGCTCTTGTATGTTCTAGTTTGCTCTGGGAAGACCAGTGATAGTGGCCTATGCACGTTAGCTTGAGATTGATTACGTATCTCTATGTTACGTTTGGCTCAGTTAGGACATGGTAGCATTGGTTTTTGTGCTGTACACCTCTCTTCGGTGGATTTCTGCACTACACGTTGCTCTAATATGGTCAGCTTGGCACTGCGGACGCCAGCAGTAATAGCATCGGCACCTCTTGTTGAGTTGTGCTACGTTCGGTTATGTTAGACTTGAACAGGTTAGGTTAGGATATCTACCATTTTGTGCTATACACTGCACTGCTGTGTATTACTGCGCTTCACTGTGCTCTAGCATATTCCTCCTGGCTCTGTGGAGGACAGTAATTGTGGTCTCGGCACGTTTGGATGAGTCATGTTACGCTTTTGTATGCATAGTTTGTTAAGGTTCGGAAGTATGGCTTTGACTTTTGAGCCACACAATGCTATACGGTCAACTTCTGCGCTCTACTCTGCTCTCATGTGTTTTGCTTGGCTCTGGGGATGCCCGCAATGAATGCCTCCGCAAGTTAGGTTGAGTTACGCTACGTTCGGCTTGGCTAGGTTAGGTAAGGGCTGGTTAGGGTGGCTTTCACTTTTGTGCTTTACACTGCTGTTCGGTCGATATCTGCGCTCTGCATTGCTCTACAAGCCCCTGCTTGGATCTGGAGAGGTCAGATACTGCGGCCGTGGCAGGAAAGGCTCAGTTAGGTTGCGTTCGCTTATGTTACGTTTCGTTGCGATAGGATACGGTAGCTTAAACTTACGTACTGTAGCTTGCTCTTCGGCGGATTTCTGCGCCCTGCTGTGCACTAACATGCTCTGATTTGCTCTGGGGAGGTCAACTATTGTGGTTGCGGCGAGATAGGCTTTATGTTACATCTATTTATGTTAGGATAGTTTATGTTTGGTCATGGTGGCTTCGACTTTCGTGCTATATACTGCTATTCGGCAGAGTAATGTGCTCCACTGTGCTCTGCTATGCCCTGCCTGACTCTGGGGAGGCCAGAAATAGATGTCTCGGCTGGTCAGTTTCAGTCATTCTACGTTTGGTTAGGATAGGTTTGGTCTTACTTTGTTAGGATGGCTGCGACTTTTGTGCTATCCACTGCTGTCGGTGGATTTCTCCGCTCTACTGTACACCAATATGCTCTGTTGGCTTTGGGGAGGGCAGAAATAGCGCTTTCGGCACATTTAGTTAGGTTACATTCGGATATGTAACGATTGGTTAAGTTAGCACAGTGTAGCTTGAACTCTTGTGCTGTGCGATGCTATTCCTTGGATTTCTGCGCTCTACTGTGCCCTAGTATGTTCTGCTTGTCTCTGTGCAGGACAGAAATAATGTTCGTGGCAAGTTTGGTGGAGATATATCACGTTTGGTTTGGCTAGGTTTGGATATGTTTGGCTAGGATACCTTGGACTTTTGTGCTATACACTGCTGTTCGATCGATATCTGCGCTCTGGATTGCTCTACTAGCATCTGATTGTTTCTGTGGAGGCCAGCAATGGCGGTCGTGGCAAGTTTGCTTAGGTTATGTTACGTTCGGTTAGGCTAGGTCATGTTAGGTAAAGTTTGGTTAGAATGGCTTTGACCTTTGTACTATAGACTGCTCTCCGGTGGATTCCTACGCTCTACTGTGCTCTAGTATATTCTGTTTGGCGTTTGGTAGGAGGGCAGTATTGGTCTCGGCACGTTTGTGTGAGGTATGTTGCGTCTGGCTATGATAAGTTTGGTTAAGTTAGGATATGGTGGCTCAAGCTCTTGTGCTACACACTGCTGTCCGGTGGATTTCTTTGCTCTACGGTGCTCTATCATTTTCTGCAGCCTCTGGTGGTGCCAGCAGTAGTAGTCGCGGTACGTTTGTTTCGGCTGTGATACGTCTCCATATGTTAGGTTAGGTTAGGTTTGGTCAGCATGTCTTTGACTTCTGCGCAATACACTGCAATG
>NW_016930394.1:0-210 GCF_001483705.2 Eufriesea mexicana
TCTACATTGAACGGAACAGTAAAGCGGCGTCAGTGCTCTTCTGGTGGGTGTACTAAGTAACGTTATATCGTTTGTAAACATCTCTGGCCTAACCGCAATATACATTGGTCATTCTAGTGTGGCTGTGGAGTATACATCATCAATGTGCAAGTTCATCCAACGGATTCAGTACTGTGATGATAACTCTATTCTGTACAGTAATGTCACTTG
>NW_016930395.1:0-794 GCF_001483705.2 Eufriesea mexicana
GATGGATGCTTTCCAATCCATGCACGTCGTTTGCAGAACATTTTCTTTCGAAAATTCCCGGCCGTGGTCGTCGTACTTTCCGACGAGTCGGCACTGCTTTCGCGAATTATTGCACCCCGAGTCGTATGGTAATTAGGGGACAAAGTGTCGCGTAGAAGACGATTATCGCTCGTGATAAATTCCAAAGTTGCCGAAAGTTCAATGGCAACTTTTGATTCCTCCCGGTTATTATTTTCGGATATCGGTCAGCAAAGCGATTTATCTATCCGTCGACGCTCGGCCAAAGTTACGAAAATGAACGAGAAAAGAATTTCGAAATTTAACGAGGATATCGGCTAGATATGCGTCTTTCCTCGACTATACACGGGACGATTCGAGATCAATCAGCGAAATTCGACGACCAAAGCAATCGAACCGGGTGCAAAATGGCGCGTATTAAAAATTCCAATCGCGTCTGTGCGGCGGCATTGCTCGCGTGGAATCCTCGCGATATCTCACGGATTATCGCGCGCTTCGGTTGATCATCGCGCGGCATCGTATTAACTCGAACAACGCCCCAGACGAAACAGGAAATTCCGTGCTCTGTACGGTATTGAGTACCAAGCAGGCCAGGCCCGGGGGAAAAACGGGGAAAAAAGGGGGAAAAAAAAACACGACGGAGAATAAATGAAGCAGCTATGAGACCCGTTGTTCGGAGAGATAGAGCGAGAGAGAGAGAGAGTGAGAGAGAGAGAGAGAAGGATGGTCGGATCGGGGAAACTCGTCGACGCGGCGTAGCGTGGCGAACGAAAAAG
>NW_016930396.1:0-1240 GCF_001483705.2 Eufriesea mexicana
TAGCACGCCAATGGAATCTGTCCTCCTTATTTATGCAAGAAAGCTAGCTCACCGCGATATTATATGTAAATGTTAATAAAATTGAATTTTCCATGCCGATTCTATTGCGTTGCGATTGCAATTGCAGGCCAGTTGCATTTTTCCTCCATATTTATGCAAGAAAGTTAGCAAACCACGATATTATTTGTAAATGTCACTAAAACTGAATTTTCCATGCAGATTTTATAGTATTGCGATGGCAATTGCACGCCTATATATTCATTCCTCCTTATCTATGCAACGAAGTTAGCTCACGACGATATTAGTCGAAAATGTCAATAAAATTTAATGTTCCAGCAAGATTCTACGGCATTGCAATGGCCATAGCACGCCAATAGGATCTTTCCTCCTTATTTATGCAAGAAAGATAGCTCACCACGACAATAGTCGTATATGTGAATAAAATTGTAATTTCCATACAGATTCCATAGCATTGCAATGACTATAGTACGCCAATAGGACCTTTCCTCCATATTTATGCACAAAAGGTATCACGCCATGATGCTAGTCAAAAAGGAAGGTAAAATTTAATTTTCCATCCAGATTATGTGTCATTGCAATGGCTATAGCACGCCAATAGAATCTTTCCTCCTTATTTATGCAAGAAAGTTAGCTCACCACGATATCACTCGAAAATGTCAATGCAATTGGATTTTCCAGCCTGCTTCTATAGCACAGCAGCGGGTATAGAGCGCAAATAGATTCTTTCCACATTATTTATGCAAGGAGGTTAGCTCACCGCGATATCTGCCGAAAATGTCAATAAAATTAAATTTTCCAGGCAGATTCTGTAGCATTGCAATGGAAATAGCACGACAATAGGATCTTTCGTACAAATTTAAGCAAGAAAGCTAGCTCACCACGATATCATTCGAACATGTCAATAAAATTGAATTTTCCTGCCAGATTCTATACCTTTGCTATGGCTATAGCACGCCAATAGTTTAATTCGTCCATATTTATACATGAAAGTTAGCTCACCACGATATTATTCGAAAATGTCAATAAAATTGAGTTTTCCAGGAATATTCTATTGCACTGCAATGGCCATAGCACGCCAATAGAATCTTTCCTCCTTATTTATGCAAGTAAGTTAGCTCACCCCGATATTAGTCGAAACTGTCTATATAATTATATTTCCCAGCCAGGTACAATAGCACTGCAACGGCTATAGCACGCCAATTGAATCTTTCCTCCTTAT
>NW_016930396.1:7161-8927 GCF_001483705.2 Eufriesea mexicana
TAGAATCTTTCCACCTTATTTATGCAAGAAAGTTAGCTCACCACGATATTATTCGGAAATGTCAATAAAATTTAATGTTCCAGCCAGATTCTGTAGCACTGCAGTGGCTATAGCGGGCCATAGGAATTCCCTCCTTATTTACGCAAGGAAGTTAGCTCACCACGACATTAGTCGAAAATGTAAATAAAATTTTATTTTCCAGTCAGTTTCCATATCATTCCAATGGCTATACCACGCCAATAGAATCTTTCCTCCTCATATATCCAACGAAGTTAGCTCTCCACGATATCAGTCGAAGATGTCAATAAAATTTAATGTTCCAACAATATTCTACAGCATTGCGATGCCTATTGGACGCCAATAGAAACTTTCTTCCTAATTTATGCAAGAAAGATAACTCACTAAGTTATTAGATGAAAATCTTAATAAAATTGGATTTTCCCGCCGGATTCTGTAGCACTGCAGTGGCTATAGCACGCCAATGGAACTTTTCCTACTTATTTATGCGGTAATGTTAGCCCACCACGATATTAGACGAAAATGTCAATAAAATTGAATTTTCCATGCTGATTCTATAGCACTGCGATGGCAATTGCACGCCAATTGTATCTTTCCTACTTATCTATGCAAATAACTTAGCTCACCACGATATTATTCGAAAATGTCTATAGAATTAGATTTTCCAGCCAAACTCTATAGCACAACAACGACCATAGCACGCCAACGGAATTTTCCCTGCTTATTTACGCAAGAAAGTTAGCTCACCACGAAATTATTTGAAAAAGTCAATAAAACTGAATGTTCCATCCAGATTATATGTCATTGCAATGGCTACAGCACGCCAATAGAATCGTTCCTCCTTATTTATTCAAGAATGTTAGCTCAACCCGATATTAGTCGAAACTGTCTCTATAATTATATTTTCCAGCAAGATACTATAGTACTGCAACGGCTATAGCTCGCCAATGGAATTTTTCCTACTTATTTATGCAAGAAAGTTGGCTCACCACGATATTGGGAGAGAATGTTAATAAAATAGGATTTTCCAGCCAGATTCCACAGCATTGCAATGGCCATAGCTCGCGAATAGGAGCTTTCCTGCTTATTTATGCAAGAAAGTTAGCTCACCACGATATCACTCGAAAATGTCAATGCAATTGCATTTTCCAGCCTGCTTCTATAGCACAGCAGCGGGTATAGAGCGCAAATAGATTCTTTCCACCTTATTTATGCAAGGAGGTTAGCTCACCGCGATATCTGCCGAAAATGTCAATAAAGTTAAATTTTCCAGGCAGATTCTGTAGCATTGCAATGGAAATAGCACGACAATAGGATCTTTCGTACAAATTTAAGCAAGAAAGCTAGCTCACCACGATATCATTCGAACATGTCAATAAAATTGAATTTTCCTGCCAGATTCTATACCTTTGCTATGGCTATAGCACGCCAATAGATTAATTCGTCCATATTTATACATGAAAGTTAGGTCACCACGATATTATTCGAAAATGTCAATAAAATTGAGTTTTCCAGGAATATTCTATTGCACTGCAACGGCTATAGCACGCCAATAGAATCTTTCCTCCTTATTTATTCAAGTAAGTTAGCTCACCCCGATATAAGTCGAAACTGTCTATATAGTTATATTTCCCAGCCAGGTACAATAGCACTGCAACGGCTATAGCACGCCAATTGAATCTTTCCTCCTTATTTATGCAAGAAAGTTAGCTCACCACGATATTATTCGAAAATGTCAGTAAAATTGA
>NW_016930397.1:0-1465 GCF_001483705.2 Eufriesea mexicana
TCCGTGATTAATTAATGAACTTTTACAATTCCATGGTAAAATTTCGGGAATGTAAGAGGTAATAATCAACTGCATAGCATGATCTGTTACGCATATGCACCTCCGCTCCAGTATTTCTGCACTGGTCTAGCGAAATCGAAAAAAAATAGGTCATCTAGTTAGAGGACATTTCACTCTATCGAATTAAACCGAAAAATTCAAGCCCCGAACCGAAATTTCGAAAATCGAAAAAAAAAAAGTTAATTGCGTAGCACAATTTCACAGCCACTGACACATTCGGTACCATTTTTTGAAAACGCATGCACGAAACGCAAAAAAGGTATCCAATCCCGTTAAGGATGAATTCATTCTGCGCCAATCAATGAAAAAAACCGGAGTCAAAAGCTTAATTTTGGAAATATAAACCAAAAAAGTAAACTGCGCAGCACGACCTGTCACACACTAACACATTCGGCACTATTTTTTAAACGCACGTTCGAAACGCAAAAAAAGTATCCAATCCCAATAAGGAAGAATTCATTCTACGCTAATAAATGAAAAAAACCGGAGGCAAAAGTCTAATTTTGGAAATATAAAACAAAAAAGTAAACTGCGCAGCACGACCTGTCACCCACTAACACATTCGGCACTATTTTGCGGAAACGCACTCTCGGAACGCAAAAAAAGTATCCAATCCCATTAAGGAAGAATTCACTCTACACGGATAAATAAGAAAAACCGGAGTCAAAAGCCTAATTTTGGAAATATAAACCAAAAAAGTAAACTGCGCAGCACGACCTGTCACCCACTAACACATTCGGCACTATTTTGCGGAAACGCACGCTCGAAACGCAAAAAAAGTATCCAATCCCATTAAGGAAGAATTCACTCTACACGGATAAATAAGAAAAACCGGAGTCAAAAGCCTAATTTTGGAAATATAAACCAAAAAAGTAAACTGCGCAGCACGACCTGTCACCCACTAACACATTCGGCACTATTTTGCGGAAACGCACGCTCGAAACGCAAAAAAGGTATCCAATCCGATTAAGGAAAAATTCACGCTACACGGATAAATACGAAAAACCGGAGTCAAAAGCCTAATTTTGGAAATATAAACCAAAAAAGTAAACTGCGCAGCACGACCTGTCACCCACTAACACATTCGGCACTATTTTGCGGAAACGCACGCTCGAAACGCAAAAAAGGTATCCAATCCGATTAAGGAAAAATTCACGCTACACGGATAAATACGAAAAACCGGAGTCAAAAGCCTAATTTTGGAAATATAAACCAAAAAAGTAAACTGCGCAGCACGACCTGTCACCCACTAACACATTCGGCACTATTTTGCGGAAACGCACGCTCGAAACGCAAAAAAAATATCTAATCCCATTAAGGAAGAATTCATTCTACGCTAATCAATGAAAAAAACCGGAGTCAAAAGCCTAATTTTGGAAATATAAACCAAAAAAGTAAACTGCGC
>NW_016930398.1:0-209 GCF_001483705.2 Eufriesea mexicana
AATAAAATTTAATTTCCCAGCCAGATCCTGTAGCAATGGAATGGCTATAGCACGCCAGTGGAATCTTTTCTCCTTATTTATGCAAGGCAGCTAGCTCACCACGATATTAGACGAAAATGTCAGTAAAATTGGATTTCCCAGGCAGATTCTATGGCACCGCAATGGCTATAGCACGCAAATAGAATCTTTCCTCCTTATTTATGAAAGAA
>NW_016930398.1:295-1097 GCF_001483705.2 Eufriesea mexicana
ATAGTAGGCCAATAGAATTCTACCTCCTTTCGTATACAATGGAGTTAGCTCATCACGATACTAGTAGAAAACAGCAATATAATTGAATTTTCCAGCCTGATTCTATAGCATTGCAATGGCAATAGCACGCCAATAGATTTTTTCATCCTTATTTATGCAAGAAGTTTAGCTCACAACGATATTAGTCGAAAATGTAAATAAAATTGAATTTTCCAGCCTGATTCTATAGCATTGCAATGGCTATAGTAGGCCAGTAGAATTCTTCCTCCTTTCGTATACAATGGAGTTAGCTCATCTCGATATTAGTAGAAAATAATAATAAAATTGAATTTTTCAGCCTGTTTCTACAGCACTGCAATAGCTGCAGCACGCCAAAAGAATCTTTCCTGCTTATTTATGCAAGAAAGTTACCTCACCACAATATTAGTCGAAAATGTCAGTAAAACTGAATTATCCAGCCTGATTCTATAGCATTGCAATGGTTATAGTACGCCAATAGAATCTTTCCTCCTTATTTATGGAAGAAAATCAGCTCACCACGATATCAGTCGAAAAAGTAAATAAAATTGAATTTTCCAGCCAGATTCTATAGCATTGCAATGGCTATAGTAGGCAACTGGAATTCTTCCCCCATTCGTATACAAGGGAGTTAGCTCACCACGATATTAGTCGAAATTGTCAACTAAATTGAATTTGCCAGGCAGATGCGATAGCATTGCAATGGCTATAGCACGCCAAAAGATTTTTTCCTCCTTATTTATGCGAGAAGATTAGCTCACAACGATATTAGTCGAAAATGTAA
>NW_016930399.1:0-683 GCF_001483705.2 Eufriesea mexicana
TTCGGCTGAGCTCTGGGAAGGACAGCAATGGTGTTACCGACACGTGATGTTGGGCCAGGCTTCAATCGGTTAGGTTAGGTTTGGTCAGGTTAGGTTAGTATATCTTTAACTCCTGTGCTTTACTCTGCATTGAGGCGCATTTCAGCATTCTGCTGTGATTTGGTATATTCTGATTGGTTCTGTGGAAGTCAGCAGTATCGGTCTAGGCATGATAGCTTGAGTTAGGTTACGTTTGGTGGTTTTATGATCGAGTAGGTTAGGCTGGGCTACCTTTCACTTTTAAGCTTTACACAGCTATTCGGATGACTTCCGCGCTCTGCTGTGCTCTAATATGCTCTGCCTGGCTCTGGCGAGGCAAGCAATAGTGGTCTCGGAGCGTCAGGTTTATATATTATACGTTTGGTTAGGTTACGTTACTTTAGGTTAGGATTGCATAGCTTTGACTTTCTTGGAGTACACTGCTATCCTGCGGACCTCTGCGCTCTACTGAGCTATTGTCTGATCTTCTCGGCATTTGGGAGGCCAGCAATTGTGGTCTAGGCACGTTAGGCTGGACCATGTTATGCGCTTGGTTATGTTACGCTTGGTTATATTAGAATAGGGTAACATTGGCTTCTGCGCCATACACTGCTATTCGGTGTGATTCTGCCATCTACTCTGCTCTAATATACTCTGCTCGACTT
>NW_016930400.1:0-540 GCF_001483705.2 Eufriesea mexicana
GACATGACAGTACATAGCATGAACCAACCTATCGTGAGGAGAACCATATTGCTGCCCTCCCCATTGTCAAGCAGAGTAGAGCTTATATATCCACCGAATAGCAGTGCGCAGCACAAAAGTTAAGGCCATACCAGCCAAACATATCCTAACCCAACCTACCCGAACGTAACGTGTCTCAAAGTAACGTGCCGAGGCCACTATTGCTGCCCTCACCACAGCCATGCACGACATACTAGAGCACAGTAGAGAACAGAACTCCACCGAATAACAGTATACAGCACATAAGTTCATGTTATCCTGGCCAAATATACCCTAATCCAGCCTAGCAGAACGTAACCTGACTGAACGTAGCGTGCCGAGACCACTACTGTTGCCGTTCCCAGAGCCAAGCTGAACAAATTAGAGCACTATTGGACGCAGAAATCCACCTAATAGCGTACGGTAGCACTAAAGTCAAAGCTATCCGCTCCAACCTATCCAATCGTAGCATAACCAAACATAACATAACTCAACCAAACGTGCCGCAATCACCATTGCTTT
>NW_016930401.1:0-242 GCF_001483705.2 Eufriesea mexicana
TTACGTTTGGTTATGTGAGGGTTGGTGATGTTAGGAGAGGATATCTCTGTCTTTATTGCGACAATCAGACCTTGGACGGATTTCTGCGCTCTACTGTGTTCTAGAATGTCCTGCCTGGCTCTGGGGAGGGCAACAACAGCGGTCTCGGCACGTTAGGTTAAGTCAGGCTATATTCGGCTTTGTTCTGTTGTTTTGGGTTAGGCATGGGTAGCTTTGACTATTCCGATGTACAGTGCGATTAT
>NW_016930402.1:0-244 GCF_001483705.2 Eufriesea mexicana
GGCCAGCAATGGTGGTCCCGGCACAATAGGTTGTGCCATGTAGGTTAAGTTAGGTTATGTTAGTTTCCGAACGTGCAGCAGTGATTTTCGTGCTTTACTGTGTTGCTCTGTGGATTTCTGCGCTGTGCTGCCCTCTAGTATATTCTGCTTGGCCCGGGGAATACCAAAAACGTGGTCTCTGCACGCTGGGTTGCGTTATGTTACGTTCGGTTACGTTACGTTTGGTTAGGGTAGGATAGGATAG
>NW_016930403.1:0-2720 GCF_001483705.2 Eufriesea mexicana
TTACAGACTTGCCCCTTTTTCTTTTTAATACCATCAATCACCTTCATGTACAATTCTTCATCCTAAGTTCCATGCAGAAATGCAGTTTTTACGTCATAACTCTTGACTTTTCTTTTATTTTCTGCACGTACGCTGAATGACAATCGCAATGCCTCCATTCTAATTGCCTGTGAGAATTCGAACACAACCTAATGCACTAGTCAAGCCTTGTATCCTCTTCCTAAAGTTTCATAATCCTTTTATGTTAAACATCCGCTTATTCATGATCACACCTTTAACTTTCGGTCAAACCACTACATGCAACACATGACGTTTCTGTAATGATTCTGTTTCACTTATAATTGCTTCTCTCCATTGATCACATTCTGGAGATCGCCGTGCCACTGTTATCGCAGTGGGAATTTCTTCACCCACACTAGTAATTGCTTTTTCATTTTTAATCCTGGAAGATCTACTTGCGACACATTGTTCATCCAATTCTCCTTCCTCACGTTCTTTCAGAAATTCTTTTGCTCTAATAGCTTCCTTCGTCGTCCTCATCGGTCTTCCATCCTCTTTTCTGGTTGTCGGATATACTTGTTCAATAGTCATACCTTCAATTTCATTATTCCGCTCTACCTTTGCACCTTCATCGATGTCAATTACAAACCTTGTACCACCGCAATCGCTACCTTCTACGTCACTGCCACTTTCCTCGCCATTCATTCCAATTCTTAATTGCCTACCGCCTCCAATGTTTTCTTGAGGAGCCTCGTTGACGCCTTCACCTTTTTCTACATCGGAATTAAGAGGAATTAGGTTTTCATTATATTCACCATTACCTTGTTTGTACCGAAGCATGTCATATCCGTTCCTTTCTTCATCAAACCATACGTCGCAGTTGCACATTATATTTCTTCCTTCTGATAAGTATATCCGGTATGTATTACTTCCGTTTTATCCCACAAATATTCCTTTTAAAATCTTTGCTTCAAATTTCTCCTTACGTTCTGCTTTACGTATTAAATACACTATAGACCAAAACTGTCGAATGTGCTTGATGTTATGCAGTTTTTTGTGCCAAATCTCGTATTATGTTTAGCATGCTCCCGCGATTTATTCCTATTTCATTTCTTTACCCCTACGTTCTCTCCTTCCACACAAAAAATTCGAATTAATTTTGAATCTGCCAATATCGTACTGGTTTCTTCTATGATCGCCCTGTTCGTTCAGCCTGCAATTCCGTTAGAATCAGATGTCATGGGTGGGCACAATTCGTGAAATATTCATTTGAATCAAGCCAGCTCCTTAATTCTTTTCCTAAATATTCCCCTGCTTTGTCTGACATAATACGCTTAAAACGTAGTTCCGTTTGACCTTCCATTAATTTTATTATTCTTTTTAATTCTTGAGTGGCTTCACTTTTATCCCTCCGAAGTTGTGTAATCATCATTATCGAATAATCACCGACGATACTTAATATGTAATATTTCCATCCATATAACGACGGTTTGGTTTGATCTATCAGATCTGTATGCCATAGCTCTTTAGTACGCTTTGTCCATATAGCATTATGTCGCGGATGCGGCATTTTACGTGCATCTCCTTGCAGACGTGGTTCGCACACAATTTCCCCAGTACAACCCATCCATAATGACAGACATTTTACTCTTATTTCTCCTACGATTCCTTTATTTACATGTAATGATCGTTTGCGCCATACCTCACTTACCGCTTTTAATGGCGCAGTCGTCTCATAGTTTATAGATGTCCTCACATAATACGCGTTTCGTTCTCTTACCGCCGTCACATGAATTCCACGTAATATGTTGTATACCTTTGCCCCATGTGTATTAAGGTTTACATCGTGGCCGTAGTCAATTATAATCGCCACTGAAAGTAAGCGGGAATTCAATTCTGGTACGTGCAATAGACTTTTTAATTTCAAGTTACTATTGCGAAAAGGGTGCTGGGGAGTGACATTTCATGTTCCCTTCGATGCTAACACCCCTTCTTAGTTGTCTGCAATATTAATTTCTCGTCTTTCTTCAACATAATTGTCACAAATTAATTCGATATTAGTAATATGGTTAGCAGAACCGTATTCCAGCAGCCATACAGTATAATTACTATCCCCATTTTCGTTTATTTCATTCTCATCTCTCACACTCATCTCGTACAATTTGCCTCGTATGAAATTCCACTAACTCTTATTACTGCTTCTTCACTCGTGTTGAACGAGGAATCTGCTCTTTCACGTTATCGTCTCAAACTCCACGACAACAACCATTGAAATTCCGTCCTGGCGCTCTTCTCAGTGGCGTTCAGTTTTAATTACTTTCGCAAAAATTTGTTGCTATGTAACTGAATCCCTGTTGGTTGAAACATTTTTCAAATCGATTACAATCAAGCTCCATGTGCCCTTTGATCCCGCAATTGGCGCAATTACCGTCTGCTGTATTTCTCTCTTTCACTCTCCGCTATTTTTCGTGTTCTGTATTCGTCTCACCTTCTTTTCCTTTTGCTCTTCTAATTTCCTCCTGCTTTAAAGCGAATCCTATACCACTAACAGACATATCCCTCTGCGATTCTTGTGCCCTCACATTGGTGTCATTCTCGGATAGAAATCCTCGTAATACATACATTTTAGGTTCATAGTCTTCATCATTTCTTCCCATTTCAATACATTGGCTTTTTAAAGCACCTGCCCACTTCAGGAACGTTTCAGCCATCTAATCCTT
>NW_016930403.1:3022-10979 GCF_001483705.2 Eufriesea mexicana
AGTGTGTTATAATTTATAACCATGTTCCGCTACAAATTGATCGCGATGGATGAAGTAATAACAATATTTATTTAAGCTTTTCATAACCGAACACAAATTATAATGGAATTAGCAAAATATACACTCACTCCTCTCTATAATATAAACTATACACGACTCTCTTACACACTACGCATATTCCTTGTTTACTGCCCTCCAAGCACTAACTGTTTTTCACGACTACATGTCACACTCGTCACGCACATATATAAGCCCACACAAGCATTCCTCTCCCTTATACCAATCATACTATGACAACTACCACCACAATAATAACCTGAATTCGTTACACATGAGGAGACCGCGCTTACCGTTTACACTCACCCCAACACATATATAAACAAGAATCTCTGTAACAACTACCGCAACATTGATTGCCATAGACTTGCTTTGGAATTTATATCACAGGTGAACAAATTAATACAACGGCAATAGTACTGTGATGAAGGATGTAATCAGGACTGTTTCGCCACTTCTTAATATCTAGAGCGATAATGGATCTGTTCTTTGCAATTCCAGATATGCAATGGAACGTAATTAGTCACTGAACAGCGTAGTCCAACGACTAGAGTGACCTGTTGATTGGTTAACTAACTACCGTCCTTGGAATTGCTGATATATCTAGCCATAACTGACGTATGCACAGATTATTCTCGAACTGCTGAGGAATTTAAATCATCGCTGAGCAGATTAATCCAGCAGCTGTGGTTCTATGATGATGGCTGTACTCAGTAATATTATGTTGACTTTTAATATATCGAGAAATAGCGCAACTACCTTTTGTTATTCTAGAAATGCTATTCATACTACATTACCATTAAACAGCTAAATTCATCGGCCACTGTGGTCTCCTGCTGGATATACTAAGTATGGTACCGTCAATTGTAAATATCTTTTGCCAGAACGGTACTATGTGTTGATAATTCTATAATTGGTGTTAAACATATATTATCCTTCTGCTGATTATACCAAGGGCTAAGGTATTGTGATGATGGCTGTACTGAGTACTACTTCGACAATTGTTAATATCTCGGGCGATAATGGGTCAGTCCTCCGTAATTCTAAAAATGCAATTGTATATATATAATCATCGAAAAGGTCAATCCAACGTCTACTGTGCTCTATTGGTGTATGTACTGAGATCCGAACATTCAATTGCAAACATCTCTAGAAATGACTGTACTGCTCATTGCTTATTCCAGATTTGCCGTTCAATTCAAATAATCAGTCATCTCATTAGTCCAACGTCTGAAGCGCTTTGATTATTGGTGTCCTGACTGCTGTCTCTGCTTTCATTAATGTCTCGAGCTGTGATGGGTCAGCCCTTCGTCATTCAAGAATTGCATTAGGATTGAACATCCCAAAGAACGTGTTAACCTAACAGCTACAATGATCAGCTGATGGATGTGCTAAGTACCGTACTGTAGACCGTAATCGTCAGCAGCCGTAACCGTACTATACATTGACAATTCCAGAAATGCTGATAAACTTATATTATTAGTAAAGAAAGTTAGTCCAACAGCAAAACAACTGTGAAGATGGATGTTCCCAGTACCTTCCCGAAAATTTTTAATATTTGGTGCTGTAAGTGATGTGTCTTTTTTCATTCTAGCATTGCTATAGAATCTAAATCATCACTGAACATGTTAATGCAACGGCTACAGTGCAACGTTGGTGGATGTGATAAACACCGTACTGCCAATTGTAAATATCTGTAGCCATAACCGTACCATGCATTGATTATACCAGAATTGCTGTTAAATTTGAACTATGGGTGACCAAATTAGTCCAACGGCTAAAGTACCGTCATGTAGGTTCTACTCAGTAGTGTTTCGCCAATAGTTAATATCTCGAGCAATATTGAGTCAGTCCCTCGACATTCTGGAACAGCAATATGATATTAACCGTCACAGACGAGATAAATCCAACGGCTGCAATGCTATATTAGTGAATGTACCACCTACAGTACTGGGAATTGTGAACGTCTCTATCCATAACTGATGTGTACATCGATAATTCTGGAAATAACGTGGAACATATGTCATCAGATGCCAGATCATTGCAACCGCTAAAGTCCTCTGCTGATCGATATACTGAGAAACGTACTGCCTACTGCAAATTCTATTAGCCATAACAGTACAATACATTGATCATTTTCGAATTACAGTTAAATACAAATTCTCATGGTACTAATTACTGCAATCGCTAAAGTGTTGTGATGATGGTTGTATTTGGTACAGTTTCTTCCATTTTTAATGACAAAAGGGATAACGTGCCAGTCATCTGTCACTCTAGAAATGCAATAGAATGTGAATAATCGCTGAGCAGATTAATCCAGCCGCTACAGTGCTCTATTCGTGAATGTACCAACTATCGTACTGGGAGTTGTAAACATCTCTTGCAAGAACTGCGGCATACATTGATTATCCTACAACTACTGTGGAACTTATACCATCACTGATCAGTTTAATCCAACGCCTACGGAATTGTGATGAATGCTGCACGATGTCCCGCCATGTCGGTTATTAATGTCTCGAGCGATGATGGTTCTGTCCTTTGTCATCCTTATATTGATATCGAATATAAGTCATCACTGTATAGATGAATCCTACGGCTACAGTGCACTGTTGATGGGTGTGCTAAGAACGGTACTCAGAGCTCCAAATATCTCTAGCCATAACCGTACTACACATAGAATTTTCTAGACACGCATAGGAATTTACGCCACCAATGAACATATTAATCGAGCTGTTTCATAACAGTTATTATGGCTGTACTCAGTACCGTTTCGTCAATAGTAAATATCTCCTGCGATATTTGGCCAGTTCTTCGTCATTCCACAATTGCATTATTATCTCAATAATCACTGAACAGACTAAACCAATGGTTACAGTGCTCTCTTGGTGAATGTACCAACCATGGTATTGGGAGATGCTAATGACTCTAACCATAACTGATGTATTAATTGATTATTCTAGAACTACCGCGGATGTTAAGTAAACAGTGTACAGATTACTTCAGCGGCTGCTGTAATGTGATGATGGCTGCACTCAGTACTGTTATGTCAATTGTTAATGCTTTGAGCGGTAATGAATTTGCCTTTTGTCAGTCTAGAATTGCAACAGAACCTAAAATATCATTGAACACACCAATCCAACTGCTACAGTAGTCTGTTGATGAATGTAATTAGTACCATACTGTCAAATGTCAATTTCTCTAGGCACGACCGTACGATCTATTGTATAGTATGGAATTGCTTGCAACTTACGTCACCTGTGAGCAAAGTAGTGCAACAGCTACGGTACTGTGATTATGGCTGTACTCAGTATTGCGTTGCCAATTGTTTATGTCTCGAGGGGCAATGGATCTCTCCTCTTCATTCTAGAATTGCTGTAGAATGTAGATCACCATCAAACAGGTTAACACAATAGCTACATTTCTTTGTTGGTGTATGCACTACGTACGTACTGTAGGTTGTAAATGTCCCTAGCAATAACCGTACAATGCGTTGTTTATACCAGAATTGCAATAGAATATAAACATTCCGTGAACAGAGTTATCGAACGGATGAAGTACTGCGAAGGTTGCTTTACTCAATTCTGTTTCGTCAATTGTTAACGTCTCCCGGCATAATGGATCTGTCTTTTG
The DNA here is from genome assembly GCF_001483705.2 of Eufriesea mexicana. Classification (NCBI taxonomy): domain Eukaryota; kingdom Metazoa; phylum Arthropoda; class Insecta; order Hymenoptera; family Apidae; genus Eufriesea; species Eufriesea mexicana. Next base: position 6,710 of record NW_016930403.1, read on the forward strand.
TCATTCCAGAGCTGCTACAGAATCTAAATCTTCATTGAACACATTAATCGATCGGTTGCAGGGCTCCATTGGTTGATGTACTAAGTACGGTTCTGTCAGGTGTGAATATCTCTAGTCATAACGTTAATATACATTCAGTGTTCTAGAATTTCTCTGCAATTTACATCTTCAGCGAACAAAGTAGTACAACGGATTCAGTACTGTGATGATGGATGTACACAGTAATGGGTTGCCAGCTGTTAATTTCTGGAGGGACAATGTATCTGTGTTTTGTCACGCTAGAATTGATAGAATTTTTATATCATAGGGGAACAGACTTTTCCAGCGAAGAATGTGATATGTTGCTGGATGTACTAAGTGATGCACTGTCAATTGTACATTTCTCTAGACATATCCGCACTATACCATGTTTTTTCTAGAATTGCTACATTATTGTCATGACGGCTGAACCAAGTCCTGCTGCTTCAATTGTTAACGACTGGAGATACGATGGATATGTAGTTTGTTATTCTAGAACCCCGACCGAATCTAAAACATTATTGGAGTGGATAGTGCAACGGCTGCAGTACTCTGCAATTGCATGTACTTCGTACCATACTCTCAACAGTGTATACCTATAGCCATAACAGTTCCATACGGTGATTATCCTTGATTTGCTTTTGTATGTACAACACGTGTGAACAAAGTAATCACGCTGCAGCAGTAATGTGATAATGGCCGAACACAGTACTGTGTTGCAGAACGTTAATGTCTCCATCGGCTATATAAACGTCCGTTATCATTCTAGATTTGCAATAATACCTAAACCATCATTAAATAGATTAATCCAATGGCTGCAATGGTTTGCTGCTGCAGGAACTAAGTACCGTTATGTCAGCTGCAAATATCCCTGGCCACAGCGTACTGCACATTGATTACTCCAGAATGCCAGTAGAACCTCAATGATCAACGAAAAGATTGACCCAACGAATACTGGAATGATATGATAGCTGTACTCAGTACTCTGTTGTCAATCGTTTATATCTCTATGGATAACGGATATGTCTTTTTTCATTCATGAATTGCTATAGGATAATGGTCATCACCGAACATATTATTCCAATGGCAACAGTGCTCTGTATGCAGATGTACTAAGTTCCGTGCTGTCAAGCGTTGATATTACTAGACATACCTATGCTATGCATCGATTTTTCCAGAATTGCTGTGGCACATAGATCATCAGTGAACGAATTAATCCTGCGGCTGCAGTAAAGCTATGATGGCTGCCCTGAGCACCGCTTTGTCAATTGTTAAAGCCTCGAGGTATAATGGATATCTCATTCGTCATGCTGTAGTTGCAGTAATACACAAATCACCATTGGACAGACTAATGCAACGGCTACGGTGCTCTGTTATTGTATGTACTAAGTACCGTACCCTCAATTGTAAATATCTTTTGCCATGTCCGTACTGTACATTAACAACCCTAGAATTGCTGTAGATGCTACATCGTCAGACAATAAATTATTCCAACGCCAACGTTACTGCGATGATTTATGTGCCCTGTCCGGCTACGTAACCAGTCAATGCCTGCAGATATAATGGATACGTTATTAGTTTTGTAGAATTGCTATGAAATATAAGTCATCAATGAGCTGGTTAATCCAAAGGCTACAGTGATCTGCTGTTGGATATACTAAGCACCGTAGTATAAGTAGTAATTATCACTAGCCATAAACGTACTAAACACTGATAATCCTAGGATGGCTGTGGAACTTACATCATCAACGAACAAGTTAATCCAACGGCTACAGAACTGTGATGATGGCCAAACACAGCACTGTGTTGTCATTTGCTAAAATCTGGAGCGATAATGTATATATCCGTGTCACTCTATGATAGATATAACATTGAAGTCATCTGTGAACGAATTAATAAATCGGCTACAGTACTGTGATGATGGCTGTACTCAGTTCTGTTTTGACATATGTCAATGTCTCCTGCAAAAGTTGTTCTCTCCATTGATCATTCTAAAGTTGCTGATGAAATTGGATGATCAGCGAACAGAATCATTAAATGGCTACAGCTCTGTTTAGATGGCCACACTCAGTACAGTATTGTCATTTCTCATTACCACCAAAGATATCTGATGTATCCGTTGATACTTCTAGAGTTGCAGTAGTGGTTAAATCGTCAGTCAGCCGACTATTTCAACGGCAACAGCTCACTGTTGCTTTATGTTTTGCGTACCAAAGTGCCAAATGTAGACATCTCTAGCCATAGCAGGACTATACTTTGATCATTCTAGAATTGATACGTAATGTATGACATCACTATCCAGATGAACCAGTGTCTACAGTAATATGATGATGGGTGTAATCAGAGCTGTGTTATCATTTGCTAGTATCACGACGTACAATGGATGTGCCTCTTGTCGTTCTACGATTGCTATCCAATTTTCGTAGTCAGTGAACAGGACACTCCAACGGCAATAGTGGTCTGTTGTTGGATATACTTTGTACCGGAATGTCAATTGCCGGTATCTCTATCCATTACTGTTCTATACATTGATAACTCTGGAATTGCTGCAGAATATGGGTCTTCGTTGGACAAATTAGTCAAACGTCTGCACTGCTATTTCAATGGTTATTGTCAATACTGAATTGACATGCGTCAAAGTCTCTACCCTCTGTTGCTTTATCCATTGATCGTTCGGAACTATCAATTCTGTTGAAGACGTCAGTGGACAGATTTATCCCACGGCAGCCGTGCCCTATTTCTGGCTGTGCTAATTACCGTACTGCCAGTTGCAAATGTCTCAGGACACAGCGGTAAGTTGCATGGATTATACCATAGTTGCCATTGAACCCATAATATCTGTGAACAAGTTACTCCAACTGCTAAGGTACGTAGATAACGGCTGTACCCATTACTGTTTCATCAAATGTTAATATCTCGAGAGATGATGGGTCAGTGCCTTGTCGCTCTAGAAATCCAATATAACGTATGTCATCACTGAACACAACAATGATCCAGCGGCTGTGGTACCCTACTGGTGGATGTACCAGCTACCGTCCTGGGTGTTCTGAATACCTCTAGCCATAACTGATATATACGCTGGTTATTCTAAAATTACTGTGCAACTTATGTCATCGCTGAATAGAGTAATCCAACTGTTACGGTAATGTTACGTTGTCTATACGCAGTACTGTTATGTCAATTCGAAATGCATCAAAATAGAACGGAACTGTCTTTTGTCATTCCAGAAATGCTGTACAATAGACACTCCAACGGCAATAGTGGTCTGTTGTTGGATATACTTTGTACCGGAATGTCAATTGCCGGTATCTCTATCCATTACTGTTCTATACATTGATAACTCTGGAATTGCTGCAGAATATGGGTCTTCGTTGGACAAATTAGTCAAACGTCTGCACTGCTATTTCAATGGTTATTGTCAATACTGAATTGACATGCGTCAAAGTCTCTACCCTCTGTTGCTTTATCCATTGATCGTTCGGAACTATCAATTCTGTTGAAGACGTCAGTGGACAGATTTATCCCACGGCAGCCGTGCCCTATTTCTGGCTGTGCTAATTACCGTACTGCCAGTTGCAAATGTCTCAGGACACAGCGGTAAGTTGCATGGATTATACCATAGTTGCCATTGAACCCATAATATCTGTGAACAAGTTACTCCAACTGCTAAGGTATGTAGATAACGGCTGTACCCATTACTGTTTCATCAAATGTTAATATCTCGAGAGATGATGGGTCAGTGCCTTGTCGCTCTAGAAATCCAATATAACGTATGTTATCACTGAACACAACAATGATCCAGCGGCTATGATACCCTACTGGTGGATGTACCAGCTACCGTCCTGGGTGTTCTGAATACCTCTAGCCATAACTGATATATACGCTGGTTATTCTAAAATTACTGTGCAACTTATGTCATCGCTGAATAGAGTAATCCAACTGTTACGGTAATGTTACGTTGTCTATACGCAGTACTGTTATGTCAATTCGAAATGCATCAAAATAGAACGGAACTGTCTTTTGTCATTCCAGAAATGCTGTACAATCTACATCATCATTGAACAGGTTAATACAACGGCTGCAGTGCCCCTTTGATAGATGTACTATGTAACGTACTGCACAAGTAATCCTACGTCCACAGTACTGAGACCATTACAGTACTCAGCACTATGCTCTCAATTGATAATATACCGAGGGACAATGTACCCGTGTTTTGACAGTCTAGATTTGCTTTAGAACATAATCCATATGC
>NW_016930404.1:0-1106 GCF_001483705.2 Eufriesea mexicana
CCATGCGTTGCTCAGCTAGCGTCCGCTTGTCTCTGGGGCGGCCAGCATTTGCGGTCGTGTTACTTATGTTTGTGTCAGGTTACGTTCGGTTAGGTTATGTATGGCTAAGTTTGGTTAGTATGGCTTTGACCTTTGTGCTATACATTGCTATACGGAGGACTTACGCGCTCTACTGTGCTCTATCAAATCCAGCTCGTCTCTGGGTACGCCAGTGGTAATGGTAGCGGCATGTTTGTTTGAGGTACACCAGTGGTAATGGTAGCGGCATGTTTGTTTGGATTATGTCACGTTAGGCTATGTAAGGTTAGGTTAGGTTTGGTCAGAATATCCCTGACTTTTGTGCTGTACACTGTAATGCTGTCGACTTTTACGCTCTATTATGCTCTAATTTGCTCCGCGTGACTCTGCGGAGGCCAGAAACGGTAGTCTCGTCAAGTTAGGTTGAGTTAGGCTAAGTTTGGCCATGGGGAGGCCAGCAACTGTGGTTGAGTAACGTTGTTTTGTTTTATGTTACGTTTGGTTATGTCAGGATTTATTAGGATAGGAATGGATGGCTTCAACTTTTGTGCTATGCACTGCCATTCGGTGCATTTCTGATCTCTTTATAGTCCTACTACACTCTGCTTCACTCCAGGGAGACCATCAATAGCGTTCGTGGAAAGATAGGTTGAGTTGGGTTGCGTTCGGTTAGGATAGCCCCGACTTTTATGTTGCACACAGCTATCCGTTCTATTTCTGCGTTCTACATTACTCTAACACACTCTGCTTGGCTCCGTGGATGTCAGCAATTGTAGCCTCGGCACGTTATGTTGAGTTGGGCTACTTTAGGTTATGATATATTTGGTTCGGTTAGGAGAGAGAAGCTTTGACTTTTGCGCTATACACGGCAATTCGGTGGATTGCTGCTTCCTACTCCCCTCTAATATGTTCAGCTTGGCTCTGTGGAGGCAAGCAATGGTGGTAGCGTCACGTTAGGTTGAGTTACGTTACGTTAGGTTACGTCAAGGTTGGTTAGGTTATAAGGTCTGGCTACGGCTCCTGCTCAACAGACTGCTATTCGGCGGATTCCTGCATTCTGCTGTGTTCTGATGTATTCAGCTTGTCTC
>NW_016930405.1:0-245 GCF_001483705.2 Eufriesea mexicana
ATGGCAAGTACAACCATCTACTTGCCAGAGAATGAGTATATTCAAAACCTATAAGCTGCCATAACTTAGTGATTAGATCGCCTATCGCCTGCAATCCAAAGGCAGGTACAGCCATGTACTTGCCCGGGAATTAGTCTATTCAAAATCTATAATCTGTTCTAGCATGGTGAATAGATCGCCTAACGCCTTCAATCCAATGGCAAGTACAGACATCTACTTGCCAGAGAATACGCCTATTCAAAATC
>NW_016930406.1:0-217 GCF_001483705.2 Eufriesea mexicana
AAATTGAATTTTCCGGCCAGATTCTACAGCATTGCAATGGCTGTAGCAGGCCAAAAGGATCTTTCCTGCTTACCTATGCAAGGAAGTTAGCTCACCACGAATTTATTCGTAAATGTCAATAAAATTGAATTTTACAGGAAGATTCTACTTCATTGCAATGCCTATAGCACACCAGTAGAATCAATCCTCCTTATATATGCGAGATAGTTAACTCACC
>NW_016930406.1:239-516 GCF_001483705.2 Eufriesea mexicana
CAAAAAAATTGAATTTTCCAGACAGATTCTACAGCATTGCAATGGCTATAGCACGCCAAAGGTATCTTTCCACCATACTTATGCAAGGAAGAGAGCTCACAACGATATTAGTCGAAAATGTTAATAAAATGGAACTTTCCAGACCGATTCTGCAGCATTGCAATGGCTATTGCAGGCCAAACGGATCTTCCCTCCTTACTTATGCAATGAAGTCGGCACACCACGATATTAGTCGAAAATGTCAATAAAATTGAATTTTCCAGCAAGATTCTATAGC
>NW_016930407.1:0-518 GCF_001483705.2 Eufriesea mexicana
TATAGTGGACATAAGTCCGCCGAATAGCGTTGTACAGCATGAATGTCAGAGCAATCTTATCCTAACCTAAGCAAATATGATAAAACCAGCCGGTATATATCTCAAACTGACGCGCCGAGAGGACTATTGCTGGCCACCCCATGGCCAAGCGGTACACACTAGGGCACAGTGGAGCGCTGAGTCCCACCAAGCAACAGTGTATACCACGAAAGGCAAAGATATCCACACCTAACCCAAGCTAACATAACCTAACGAAACGTAGCCTAACTCAACCTTACATGCCGAGGCCAATATTACTGGTCTCCTCAGAGTCGAACAGACTATAGTAGGTCAATGCAGAGCGCAGAAATTTTCCGAATCTAGTTATATAGCGCAAAAGTCGATGGCATCGTGACCAAACGTAACCAAACCTAACCTAACAGTCAAACGTAACCTAGCTAAAGCCATCACGCCGCGGGCACTACTTCTGGCCTTCCCAGGGCAAAGCAGGTTATACTAGATTGCAGTAGAGCGCAGAA
>NW_016930408.1:0-202 GCF_001483705.2 Eufriesea mexicana
CTATAGCATTGCAATGCCTATAGCACGCCAATAGGTTCTTTCCTCCTTGTCTATGCAAGAAACGCAACCCACCACGATATCAGTCGAAAATATCAATAAAATTGGACTTTCCAGCCCGATTCTGCAGCATTGCAATAGCTACAGCAGGCCAAAAGTATCTTTCCTCCTTACTTATGCAAGGAAGTTGGCTTACCACGCTATT
>NW_016930409.1:0-717 GCF_001483705.2 Eufriesea mexicana
CGCTGCTGTACGGTTGATTTCTGCGATCTACATTGCTCTGCTATACTCTGCTCGACTCTCGAGGGGCCTGCAATTGTGGTCGCCGCAAGTTGGTACTTGTTAGATTACGTTCGGCTATGTTAAGTTGGGTTAAGTCAGCACGTTGGGTTGGTTTATATCGCGTCGTGATATGTCAGGGTTGGTTAGGTTTGGTTAGGATAGCTTTGACTTTTGCGCTATACACCGCTCTACGGTGGATTTCTGCACTCTACAGTGCTCTAGTACATTCTGCTTGGCTATGGAGAGATCGGTGGTAACGCTCCACCCGTAAGGTGGAGTTATGTTGCGTTTGCTTATGTTGCCTTTGGTTAGGTAAGGATGGGATAGCTCTCACTTTGGCGCCACTCACTGCTCTTCGGTGGATTTCTCCGCTCCACTACGCTCTGATACGGACTGCTTTGCTCTGGGGATGCGTGGAATTGTGGCCGCGGCACGTTAGTCTGTGTTATGCTACGTGTGTTTGATTTATGCTGGCATGGGTTAGGTTTGGGTAGCTTTGACTTTTCTGCCATACGATGCGGTTCCATGGATTTCTGCGCCCTACTCTCCCCTAATATGTTGTTCATGGCTCTGGGGAGGACAGGAATGATGGTCTCGGAGGGTTATCCTTTGTCAGGTTGCGTCTGTTATGTTACGATTGGTTACGTTAGCAAAGGACAGCTCCAACTTTTGGGCTAT
>NW_016930409.1:4032-5978 GCF_001483705.2 Eufriesea mexicana
ACTTTCATTCTGTACATTGCAATTCGGTGCATTTCTGCGCAATACTTTGCTCTAATATGTCCTGAATGCCTCTGGGGATGGTAGCAATAGCGGTCTCGGCGCGTTAGGTGGAGCTATGCCACGTTTGCTTATGTTCTGTTCATTCGGATTAGGCTTGTGTAGCTTTTCCTTTTCCGATATACAATGCGATTCCATGGATTCCTGCGTTGTACTTTCCACTAATGTGTTCTGCCTGGCTCTGTGGAGGCCAGCAATACTTTTCACGGTACGTTAGGTTGAGTTATGTTGCGTTTGGTTATGTTACGTTTGCTATTGTTCGGATAGGGTAGCTTTGACTTTTGCGCTATGCAGTGGCATTCGGTGGATTTCTGCTCGCTACTGTGCTCCTGTATGCTCTGCTTGGCGCTGTTGAGGCCAGCAATAGTGGACTAGGCACGTTAGGTTGGATTATGTTGCCCTCGGTTATGCTACGTTTGGCTAGGTTAGGTGAGAATAGCGTTGGCTCTTCTGCTACAAACCGATTTTCGGCTGTTTCCTGCGCTCTACTGTGTTCCAATATGCTCTGCTTGGCTCTGTCGATGCAACCAATAATGGTCTTTGCACGATAGTACTATTTATGCCACGTTCGTCTAGGTTAGGGTAGCTATGGCTTGGTTTTGGGTTGCTTCGACTTTCCTGATTTCCAATGCATTTCTATGGGTTTCTGCGCCCTGCTTTCTTCTATTATTCTCTGTTTGGATATTTGGAGACCAGAAGTACTGGTCGCGGCACGTTTGGTAGTGTTAGACTTCGTTTGGGGTAGTTAGGCTACCTTGGGTTAGGCTATGGTAGCTTTGACTTTTGTGCTCAACACAGCTATCCTACGGACTTCTGGGTTCTACTGTGCTCTATCATATTCTGCATGTTCCTGGAGACGCCAACAATAGTTGTCGCAGCACGTTCGGTTGAGCTATGTCACCTTTGCTATGTTAGGTGAGGTTAGGTATGGGTAGGTTACCCCCGAATATTGCGCCATACACTGCTCTTCGTCGTATTTCTACCCTCTACGTTGCTCTACTATACTGTGCTCGGCTCTGGGGAGGACAGTTACAGTGGTCCCGGCGTCTTAGTTTGATTTACGATACGTTTGGTTGTCACGTTTGGCTACGCTATTAGAGATTATCATTGACTTTTGTGCAGCATGTTGCCAATCTGTGAGCATCTGCGCTACACTGTGCTCTAGTATGCTCTGCTTGGCACTGAGGATGTCAGCGATAGTGGTCTCGGCATATTAGTTTGATTTATGCTAATTATGGTTAGGTTACTTTGGTTTCGGTTAGGTTTGCATAGCTTTGACTTTCGTGGTATACACAGTATACTGTCGATTCCTGCGGTCTGCTGTGCAGTGGTACGCTCTGCCTGTCCACGTGGACGCACGCAATGGTGGTCTCGTCTCGTCACGTTTGGTTAGACTACATTCGGTTTGGCTATGTTAGGTCAGGTAAGGTTTGGAAATCACTGACGCGTGTACTATTCGCTGCTCTATGGAGGCTTACGGCGCTCTGCTGTGCTCTGTCATATTATGCTTAGCTCTGGAGAGGCCAGCAATAGCGTTCTCGGTACGTTAGGTTATGTAAGGTTGCGTTTGGTTACACTATGTTTCGATATGGCAGGATAGGATAGCATTGACTTTTGGACTATACACTGCTCTTCGGCGGATTGCTACGCTCTGCGCTGTTCATCTATACTCTGCTCGACTCTGGGAAGCCAGTAATAGCTGTATCGGACCGTTACGTTGGGTTAGGTTGCGATAAGTTAAAGTTGCGATAAGTTACGTTACGTTGGTTCTGGTTACGTCTGGATAGAATGGACTTTCGTGGTATACGCTGCTTTTCGGAGCACTATTATGCTCTCCTGTGCTCCAGTATGCTCTGCTTGGCTCTGGGATAGTCAGTAATAGTGGTCTC
>NW_016930410.1:0-707 GCF_001483705.2 Eufriesea mexicana
CTAACCAATCGTAACATAACTCAGCCTAACGTGCCACGGTCTCTACTCCTCGCCTCCTCAGAGCCCAGAATTTCATATTATAGCAGATGAGGTCGCAGGAACCCACCGAATAGCGGTGTATAGCACAAAGGACAAAGTATCCTCTCCCAACCTAGCCAAACGTATCATAACCAAACGTAACCTAACTCAACCAAACACGTCGAGACAACCATTGCTGTCCTCTACAAAGACAAGCAAAGTGTACTAGAGCACAGTAGTGCACAGAAACCCACCGCATTGCAGTGAATAGCACAATAGTCGAAGATACCCTAACCTAACCATACCTAACCTAACCCAAACATAAGTAACATAACCGAACGTAGAATAGGTCAATCTATCGTGCCGAGACAACTACTGCTGCCACCCCAGAGCCAAGCAGAATATGCTAGAGCACAGCAGAGCGCAGAAATCCACCGCATTTCAGGGTGTAGCACAAAAGTCAGACATACCTCTTCTTACCTGACCTTACCTAACCTTTCCAAACGTAGTGTAACAAGGCGTAACGTAACGAGGCCAATATCTCTGGCCTCCCCAGAGCCAAGCAGAGCATATTAGAGCACATTAGAGCGCAGAAATCCACCGAATAGCAGTGAATAGCATGAAAGTGAAGGTAGCCTATCCTAACCTAGCCAAACGTAACACATCCAAACGTCGCCTAACTGAACCTA
>NW_016930411.1:0-213 GCF_001483705.2 Eufriesea mexicana
CAGACTTGACCTAATTTGACCTAACCTAACCTAACCTAACCTAACCTATCCTAACTTTGTAAAGCTTACCCTAGCCAAACCTACCCATGCTTTAGCAAACCAAACATAACCAAACCCAACCTAACCAAACTTTTCCTAACCTAACATAAGGAAACCCAACCTAACATGACCTAACCTAACCTAGCTAACCTAGCTTAACCTAACCTAACATAA
>NW_016930412.1:0-217 GCF_001483705.2 Eufriesea mexicana
GTACGCCAGCAAAGGCGGTCGGGGCACGATAGGCCTTGTCATGTCACGTTTGGTTAGGTTAGGCGTTTTTAGGCTTGGTTAGGATGGCTTTCGCTTTTGTGTTACACACAGCTCTTCAGTGAATTTCTGCGCCCTACTCTGCCCTAATATTTTCAGCTTGGCACCGGAGAGGCCAGCAATAGTGGTCTCGGCGCGTTGGGTTTATATATTTTACGTT
>NW_016930413.1:0-557 GCF_001483705.2 Eufriesea mexicana
CATGAAAGCTAGCACACCAGGATACTAGTCGAAAATGACAATAAAATTGAATTTTCAAGTCAGGTCCATCAGCATTGCAATGGCTATAGCACGCAAATAGAGACTTTCCTCCGTATTTATGCAAGAAAGCTAGCTCATGACGATATTGGACGAAAATGTCAATAAAATTGTACTTTCTAGCCAGATGCTGCAGCATTGCAATGCCTAGAGCACGCCAATAGTATCTTTCCTCCTTATTTATGCAAGAAAGCTGGCTCATAACAATATTAGTTGAAAATGTCAATAAAATTGTGTTTTCCAGCCAGATTCTATGGCATTGGAATTGCTATAGCACGCCAATAGTATCTTTCGTCCTTATTTATGCAACAAAGTTAGCTCAACACGATATTAGTCGAAAAAGTCAATAAAATTGAATTTTCCAGCCTCATCCAACAGCATTACCATTGGTATGGCTATAGCACGCCATTACAATATTTATCACTTATTTCTGCAAGAAATTTCGCTCACCACGATATTAGTCCAAAATGTCTATAAAATTGAATTTTCCAGCCAGATTC
>NW_016930414.1:0-953 GCF_001483705.2 Eufriesea mexicana
AGTTTGCCGATAGAATCCTTCCTGCTTATTTATGCAAGGAAGTTGGCTCACCACGATATTAATCGAAATTGTCAATAAATTTGAATTTTCCAGCAAGATTCTATAGCTTTGCAATGCCTATAGCATGCCAACAGAATCTTTCCTCATGATTTATGGAAGAGACAGGGCTCTCCACGATATTAATCGAAAATGACAATAAAATTGAACATTACAGCCAGATTCTATAGCATTGCAATGGCAATAGCACGCCAATATAATCTTTCCTCCTTTTTTATGGGAGAAAGTTATCTCACAACTATATTAGTCAAAAATGACAATAAAATTGAATTATCCAGACAGATACTTCAGCATTGCGGTGGCTATAACAAGCCAATAGAATCTTTCCTCCCTATTTATGCGAGAAAGTTAACTCACCACGATATTAGCCGAACATGTCAATAAACTTGAACTTTCCAGCCAGATTCTATAGGATTGCGATGGCTATAGCTTGCCAATCGAATCTTTCCTCCTTATATATGCATGCAAGTTGGCTCACCACGATATTAGTCGAAAATGTGAATAAATTTGAATTATCCAGACGGATACTTCAGCATTGCGGTGGCTATAACAAGCCAATAGAATCTTTCATCCTTATCTATGCAAGAAAGTTAGCTCACAACGATATTAACCGAAAATGTCAATAAAATTGAACTTTCCAACAACATTCTATATCATTGCAGTGTCTATATCACGCCAATAGAACGTAAAATCTTTATTTATGCAAGAAAGGCAGCCCACCACGAAATTAGTCGAAACTGTCAATAAAATTCGATCTGCCAGGCACATTCCATATAATTGCAATGGTTACAGCTTGCCAATATAATCTTTCCTCCTTATTTATGGAAGAAAGATAACTCACCACGATATTTGTCAAAAATGTCAATAAAATTGAATTTTCCAACAACATTCTCTAT
>NW_016930415.1:0-326 GCF_001483705.2 Eufriesea mexicana
GGCGGAAAAATTCCGTTGGCGTGATATATCCACTGCAGTGCAACAGAATCTGGCTGGAAAATACAATTCTATTGACATTTTCAACAAATATCGTGGGGAGCTAACTATCTTGCATAAATAAGGAGGAAAGATTCTATTGGCGTGCTATAGCCGTTGTAATGCTACAGATCCAGTATGGAAATTTCAATTTCATTCGCATATACGACTATTGTCGTTGTGAGCAAACTTTCTTGCAGAAATATGGAGGAAAAAGTCCATTCGCTTGCTACAGCCCTGCAGTGCAACAGAATCCGGCTGGAAAATTCAGTTTTATTGACATTTTCGAA
>NW_016930416.1:0-571 GCF_001483705.2 Eufriesea mexicana
CGGTAAGGATGGCTCTGACTTTCGTGCTATACACTTTGGCTCGGTGGACCGCAGCTATCAGCTCTGCTGTACTATGTGCTCCTTGGCCCTGGGGAGGACACCAACAGTGGTCGCTGCCCGTTTAGCTGAGGTAGGCTGTGTTTGGTTAGGCTACTCATTGTATTGACACGACTTTTGCGCCGTACACTGCGATTCCAAATATTTCTGCGTTCTCCTTTCCTCTACCAATTCTGCTCCACTATGTGGAAGCCAGCAATGGTGGTCGTGGTACGCTAGGTTGAATTATGTTACGCTTGGTTATGTCAAGTTCGGGTAAACTAGGATAGGATAGCTTTGACTTTTGTGCTGTACACTGCTATTCAGTGGACACCTGAGATCTACTGTGCTCTATTACATTCTGCTTTGCTCTGGTAATGACAAGAGCAATGGTCGCTGCACGCCATGTTAATTTACGAGACATTTGGTTTGGTTAGGTTAGTACAGGTTGGGTTAGCATATTTGTGGATTTTGCGCTCTTCATGTGGCCTCAGCAAGTTAGGTTGAGCTAGGTTACGTTTGCTTGGGTTAGGCT
>NW_016930417.1:0-3321 GCF_001483705.2 Eufriesea mexicana
GATGGAAGTACCGATGAATGTATGTATGGATGGATGGCTGTATGGACGTGTGGATGTATGGATGGGTTGAGGAATGAATGGACGTATGTACGGATGCATGGATGCATGCATGTATATATGAATGGATGTATGGTTGTATGGATGTATGGGTGTATGGATGGATTGATGAATGGATGGATGTATGTTTGGATGTTTGAGTGTATGTATGTATATATGTATGTATTGATGTATGGAAGGATGTATGTATGGACGTCTGTATGGACGAATGTATTCGTGTATGTCTGGATGTATGTGTTGATGTATGTATGGACGTATGGATGGACGGATGGATGGATTGTTGCATTGATGTATGGATGGATAGATGGATGGATTGGTGGATTGATGTATGTATGGATGCATTTGAGTTAAGGTTCGGTGAATGTATGTATGTATGGGTGTTTGAATGTATGGATGCATTTGAGTTATGTATCTATGGATGTATGCATGTATGGATGCACGAATGTACGCATGTATGGATGTACGAATGCATGGATGTAAGGATGTGTGGATGGACGGATGGATGGATGAATGGACGGAGGAACGGGTGTATGTTTGGATGTTTGTATGGATGTATGTATGGGTGTAAGCATGGATGTATGTATGGATGTAGGTGAGAATGTATGTATGGATGTATGTATGGATGTATGTATGCGTGTATGTATGGATCTGTGTTTTGATTTGTGTATGGATGCATGGATGGATGCACGGATGGATTTATGGACGGATTGAGGTATGGATGTCCGGATGTACGGATGTATGTATGTATGTATGTGTATATGAATGGATGTATGGATGGATGGATGTATCGATGGATGGAAGATCGAATGGATGGGTTTATGGATATATGGATGGTGGATGTATGGATGTATGGATGGATGCATGTATGAATGGATGGATGTATGGATGTATTGATCTATGTATGGATGTATGGATGGATGCATGAACAGACATGTGTATGGATGTATGGATGCGCGTATGGAAGGGCGTGTGTATGGATGCATGTATGGATGGATGTACGGATGTATGCACGGATGTATGTATGGATATATCTATGCATGTATGGATGGGTGTGTGTTTGGATACATGTATGGAAGTATGGATGGATGTATGTGTGGATGTGTGTATGGGTGTATGTATGGATGTGTGGATGTGCGTATGGTTGGACGGATTTATGGATGTATGGATGTGTGGATGTATGGATGTACGAATGTATGGATGTACGGATGTATGGACGTGTCGATGTATATATGTATGGATGTATGGATGATGAGATGTATGGATCGATGGATGTATGAATGCGTGTTCGTATGGATCGATGGACGCATGTTTCGATGGATGTATGGATGGGTGGATGTATGGATCGATCGAGGGATGGATCTATGATGTATGGAACGATCGATGTACGGATGGGTGGATGTATGGTTGGATGGATCTACGGATTGGCGGCAGTATCGATAGATGGATGTATGGTTGGATAGAGGTATGGATGGACGGATGTATGGATCGAAGCAGGTATGGATGGCCGGATCTACGGTTGTATGGATGTATGGATGTATATATGTATGGATGTATGGATGGATGGATGTATAGTTAGATGGTTTTATGGATGGGTGAATGGATGCATGGATGTATGGGTGCGTGTATGGGAGGGCGAATGTACGGTTGTACGTATGGGTGGAAGTATGGATGTATGTATGGATGTATGTACGGACGTATCTATGCATTTACGTATGGGTGAGCGTATGGGTTTATGTATCGATGTATGAATGAATGTATGGATTTATGTATGGAAGGATGTGTGTATGGTTGCATGCATTTATTGGTGTATGGGTGTGTGGATGGAAGGAAGTATGGATGGATGGATGTATGTATCTATGTATGTATGGATGTAATGATGGATTGATGGAATGGTGGATGGATGTATGTATTGATGTATGGATGGACGGATGTATGGACGGATAGATGTATGGATGGATGGACGTATGTATGTATGGATGTATGTATGTATGTATGTATCAATGTATGGATGTATTTGAGTTATGTATGTAGGGATGTATGTATGTATCGATGTATGGATGTACGAATGTATGGTTGTACGAATGCATGGATGTATGGATGTGTGGGTGGATGAACGGATGTGTGGATGGACAGAAGAACGGGTGTATGTATGGATGTTTGTATGGCTGAATGTATGGGTGTATGCATGGATGTATGTATGGATGTTTGTGTGGATGAATGTATGGATGTATGCATGGGTGTATGTATGGATGTTTGTATCGTTGTAAGTATGGGTGTATGTGTGGATGTATGTATTGATATATGTATTAATGTCTGGATGGATGGATGGATTGTTGGGTTGGTGTATGGATGGATGGATGTATGGATCGATCGATGTATGGCTGGGTGGAAGTATGGATGGGTGGATGTGTGGAAGGATGGTTGTATGTATGGATGTATGTATGGACTGTTGGCTGTGTCGATAGATGGATGTATGAATGGACCGAGGTATGGATGGACGCATCTACGTATGTATGTATGTATGTATGGATGTATACATGTAAGGATCTATGGATGGATGAATGTATGGTTAGATGGATTTATGGATGGGTGGATGGATGGATGGATGTATGGATGCATGTATGGAAGGGCGAGCGTACGGATGTATGTGTGGGTGGATGTATGGATGTACGTATGTATTTATGTGCGAATGTATCCATGCATTTACGTATGGGTGAGCGTATGTGTTTATGTATCGATGTATGGATGAATGTATGGATGTATGTATGGATGGATGTGTATATGTGTGCATGGATTTATGAGTGTATGGGTGTGTGGATGTAAGGAAGTATGGATGGATGGATGTATGGATGGATGTATGTTTTAATGTATGAATGTATTTGAGTTATGTATGTATGGATGTAGGTATGTATCGATGTATGGACGTACGAATGAATGGTCGTACGGATGCATGGATGTATGGACGTGTGTGTGGATGGATGGATGGGAGGGTGGGCGGAAGAACGGATTTATGTAAGGGTGTAGGTATGCATGTATGTATGGTTGTATGTATGGGAGTATGTATGGAAGTATGTATTGATGTATGTATGGATGTATGCATTGGTGTATGCATGTATGTATGTATTGATGTTTGTGTGGATGTATGTATGGATGCATGTATGGATGGATGTGTGGATGTTTGTACGGATGTATGTATGGCTGTATCTATGGATGTATGGATGGGTGTGTGTATGGACGTATGTATGGATGTATGGATCGACGTAT
>NW_016930418.1:0-1233 GCF_001483705.2 Eufriesea mexicana
CAATCTGGTGGATCTCTGCGCACTATTGTGCGGTAGTATACTCTGCTTGTCTCTGTGGTTGTCAGCAATAAAGTTCTCGACATGTTAGGTTGTGTTTGTTTGCGTTGGATATGTTACGTTTGGCTTGGTTAGGATAGCATAGATAGGCACCCGTGGTATGGACTGCTATACTCCGACTTCTGCGCTCCACTACGTTCTAATATTTTCTGGTTGGCTCCGAGGTGGCCAGTAATAGTGGTCTCGGCACGTTAAGTTGCGTTATGCTACGTTTCGTTAGGGTGGGTTGGGAAGGCTTGGTTAGGATTTTTCCACTTTTGTACTATACGCTGCCCTCCGGTGGCTTTCTGCCCTTTACATTGTTCTACTATATTCCTCTTGTCCCTGGCGATGCCAGCAGCAGTGATCGCTGTTTTATGTTCGGCTATGCTACGTTTGGTTGTGGTGAGTTGGGCCAGGTTAGGTTAGGATACCCTACCCTCTACTTCTGTAGCATACACTGCCATGCGGCGATTTCTGCACTCTATATTGCACTACTCTACCCTGCCGGGCTCTGGCGAAGCGAGCAATAGCGGTCGCGGCATGTTAGGTCTATGTAGGCTACGTTTGGCTTGGTTAGATTTGGTTTTGTATTGCAACGGTAACCTTGACGTCGTGCTATACACTGTTATTCGGTATATTCCTCTGACCTACTGTGTTCTAGTGAATTCTGCTTGACTATGAGGTAGACAGGAGCAGCGGTCGCTGTGCGCTATGTTGGGATATGCAGCCACACGTTAGGTCGGGAAGGGATTGTTATGCTAGGTTATCTACGGCTCTTGTGCTACTCACTCCGATACGGTACATTCCTGCGCTCTGCTGTGCTCTAGTACATGCTGCTTGTCTCTGTGGGGGCGTGCACTAGTGGTTTCATCATGTTAGGTTGAATTATGTTACGTTTGGATATGATACGTTCGACTAGATTAGGATACGCTACTCTGACTTTAGCGTTATTCACTGGTATTCAGAGGATTTCTGCGCTCTAATGCGCTCTAATATCCTCTGCTTGGCTCTGGGAGGCCAGCAGTGTTTGTCTCGTCGGATTATGTTGTATGATACTACGTTTGGATGGGTTAGGTTAGGCCAAGCTCTGTGAGGTTTTCTTTGTCTTTCGTGCTAAGTCTTTCGTGCTACACACTGCTATTCAGGGGATTCCTGCGCTCGCCTGTGCTCTTCTATATTGTGCTAGCCGCCGGG
>NW_016930419.1:0-765 GCF_001483705.2 Eufriesea mexicana
TTCAGATTCTACAGCATTGCAATGGCTACAGCACCCCAATAGAATCTTTCCTCCTTATTTATGGAAGAAAGTTAGCTCACCACGATATTAGTCGAAATTCTGAATAAAACTGAATTTTCCATTCAGAACCTATAGCATTGCTATGGCTATAGCACGCCAATAGAATCTTTCCTACTTATTTTTTCAAGAATGTTAGCTCAACACGATATTTGCCGAAAATGTCTATAAAATTGAATTTCCAGCCAGATTCTATAGCATTGCAATGCCTAGAGCATGCCAATAGAATCTTTCCTCCCTACTTATGCAAGATAGCCGACTCACAACGATATTAGTCGAAAATGTCAATAAAATTGAATTTTCCCGCCTGATCATACAGCATTGGAATGGCTATAGCACGCCAATAGAATCTTTCCTCCTTGTTTATGCAATAAAGTTAGCTCACCACGACATTAGTCGAAAATGTCAATAAATTTGAATTTTCCAGCCAGATGCTACAGCATAACCAGATGCTACAGCATACCAATGGCTATAGCACTCCAATAGAATCTTTCCCCCTTATTTATGCAAGAAAGGTATCTCACCGCGATATTAGTCGAAATTGTCAATAAAATTGAGTTTTCTAGTCAAACTCAATAGCATTGCAATGGCTATAGCACGCCAATAGATTCCTACTTCCTTATTTATGCAAGTAAGCTATCACACCAGGATACTAGTCGAAATTGTCAATAAAGTTGAGTTTCCCAGGCAGATTATACAGCATTGCAA
>NW_016930420.1:0-925 GCF_001483705.2 Eufriesea mexicana
ATATTGACATTTTCGACCAACATCTTGTTGAGGAAACTTTTCTTCACAAATAAGGGTTGAAGACTCCAATGGTTTGCTATAGGCATTGCATTGCAATAGAATCATCTGAAAAGTTCAATACTATTGTCATTTTCGACTCATATTGAGGTGAGCAGTCCTTTCTGCGTAAACAACGAGGTAAGATTCCATTCGGTTGCTATAGCCATTGCATTGCAGTAGAGTCTGGCTGAAAAGTTCTATTTTATTGACATTTTCGACCATTATCGAGTTTAGGTAACTTTTCTGCAGAAATAAGGGGGGATGATTCCATTGGTTTGCAGTAGACATTGCATTGCATTAGATACTACACGGAAAACTCAATCTTATTGACATTTTCGTCTAATATTGCGGTGAGCAAACCTTTCTGCGTAAATAAGGTGGAAAAATTCTGTCGGTTTGCTATGGCCATTGCATTGCAAAAGAATCTGTCAGAAAAAATCAATTCTATCGACATTTTCAACTAATATCTTGTTGAGCAAGCTTTTCTGCACGAATAAGGGGGGCAGATTCACTGGTTTGCTGTAGACATTGCATTGCGTCAGATAATGCCCGGAAAACTCAATCTTATTGACATTTTCCTCAAATATTGCGGTGAGCAAACCTTTCTGCGTAAATAAGATGGAAAGATTCCATAATAGCCGTTGCATTGCAATAGAGTCTGGCTGAAAAGTTCAATTTCATTGATATTTTCGACTAGTACCGTTGTGAGCAGGATATTCTACAAAATAAAGAGGAAAGATCCTTTTGGTTTGTTATAGCCATTGCGTTGCTATAGAATCTGACTGAAAAGTCCAAAACAATTGACATTTTCGACAAATATCGTGGTGAGCAGTCTTTTCTGCGTAAACAACGAGATAAGGTTCTTTTGGTGTGCTATAGCCACAAC
>NW_016930421.1:0-560 GCF_001483705.2 Eufriesea mexicana
CATACATACATCCATACATACGTAAATCCGTCGATCCATTCCTCAATCCTTCCATTCATCCATGCAACCATACAGCCCGCCGTCCATACATCCATACATATATACATCGATACATCCATACATCCGTACATCAAATACATTCGTACATCCATACATTCGTACATCCATACATGCATACATCCATACATACATCCATCCATGCATCCATCTTTCCATACATCCATCCATCCATACATCCACACAACCATACATCCACCCATCCATACGTCCATCGAACCATACATCCATCCATCCATACAAGCACCCATCCATACACCCATAGATCCACACTTCTATCCATCCATGCATCCATACATCCACAGATCCACACATCCATACATCCTTCCATTCGTAAAGTACGTCCATCATTCGAAACATCCCACCATCCGTACATCCATACATATATACAACCATACAACCATACATTCATGCATCCAAACACCTGTGAATCAATACAGCCATCCATCCATATATCCTGCCATTCACACGTACATCCATCCACACATCCATTCATCCACACA
>NW_016930422.1:0-1176 GCF_001483705.2 Eufriesea mexicana
CTAGGTCAGAGTGACCACAGGCTGACGTGTGGTGGTCCGTCTGTTCGAGAAACTGTGGTCCGGTCGCGAGGCGTCGCGTGATGGTCGCGCGGCGCCCACAGGGTATGCGTGCGCTGCGGTGCGGTGGTATGCGTGTTCTGTGTGCCTGTAATCGTCCCGTCTCGCGCGCATGGACATGATCCTTTCGGGTGCGATTTCCCAGAGAGGGAACTGCGGCTGCGTCGTGGGAGCACCCTGACAATCATGTTGCCGCGATTTCCAGGGAGCTCCGAAATGTGAAGTGCTGGCCGTCGTTGGGGTTTTAGTGGTTAAAGGTCGCACACAACACCGCCCCCTCCCCCACGTGTCCGGCGACATTGGGAAAATGTCCACCACGTGTGAAAGAAGTATAGAATCGTCCTTTTTGCTGCGCATTCAGTAATAGTGTTCAAGGCATGGTGGGTTGAGTTATGTTACGTTTGGTTGTGTTATGTTTCGTTAGGTTATTCTAGGGTAGCTTTGAATCCTGTGCTGTACACTGTTATTGCTATGATTTGCCATTCTATGAAACTCTGCGCTCAATGCTCCTCTAATATGCCATACTTGGCAGCAGGGTGGCCAGAAATGGTGGTCTTGGGACGTTAGTCTCAGATAGGGTACGTTCGGTTAGGTTAAGTTAGCTTTCGTTCGGATTGGATAATTTCAACTCTTCTCTTATTCCCTGCGATTCGATGGATTTCTGCTCTCTACTCTCCTCTATTGTGCTCTGCTTGGCACTGAGGAGTCCAGCAGTATTGGCCACGTCTCGTTGCGTATAGTTATTATACGTCTGATTAGGTTAGGTTTTATCGGCTTAGGTTATCACAGTTTTGACGTATGTGCTCAACACTGATGGACCATGGACTTCTGTGCTCTACTTAGCTCTATCGCATTCTGCTTGTAACTGGGGAAGCCAACAATCGTGGTCATGTCTCGATAGGTTGTGTTATGCTACGTTTGGTAATGCTACGATTGGTTACGTTAGAATATAGGATAGCTTCGAGTTTTGTGCTATACACTGCTATTCGGAGGACTTCTACGATATACATTGCTCTCCTGCACTCGGCTGGACACTGTGGAGACCTGTAGTAATGGTTTCGAGGCGTTAGTTTGAGTTAGGGTACGTTAGGCTAGTTTATGTTAGTTTGGGTTTGGTTT
>NW_016930423.1:0-1000 GCF_001483705.2 Eufriesea mexicana
ACAAATTCTGGCTCCCCAAGAGCGAAGCAGAAGTTATTAGACCTCGGTAGAGCCCTAACATCCACCGGAAAGCACTGTATATCTCAAAAGTCAAATATATCATAACCTAACCTGAGTTATAGTAGCCAAACCAAACATAAACTAATTTAACCTGTCGGGCCGAGTCCGCCACTGGCGTCCTCTCCATCGCAAAGCAGAACGTGTTGGAGGAGCGTAGAGCGCAGATGGCCACAGGATGGCAATGAACGCCAGAAAAGTCAAAGCTATCCTGTCCTAACCAAACCTAACGTAACATAACCAAACGTAGCCTAACACAATATAACCTGCTGAGAAAACTATTGCTAGAATCCACTGAGCTTAGCTAAGCATACGAGATCAATGTGGAGAGCAGAAATCCACCGAACAGCAGTGCATGGCACAAAAGCAAAAGATAACCTAACCAAATATAACCCAACCAAACCAAACCGAACGTAACCAAACTCAATATAACGTGCCGAGACAACCATTATTGACCATCCCAGTACCAAGCAGGACATGCTAGGGCACAGTAGAGCGTAGAAATCCACCGAAAATCGGCGTATACCACGAAAATCATATGTGTCCACACCTACCATGACCTATCCTAATGAAGCCAAACGTAGCCTAACCGACACGTACGGTCTGAGACCCCTACTACTGGTCTCCCCAGAGACGAGCAGAATATTGAAGAGCGACGTAGAGCGTAGAAATCCGCCGAATATCAGTGTACAGCAAAGAAGACTAATGTAACATATCCTAACCTATCCAAACGTAACACAGCCAAACGCAAACTAGCAACGCAAACTAGCATATCCTTACGTGCAAAGACCACTGCTGCCGGCCTCCCCAGATCCAAGCAGAATATACTACAGCGCAGTAGAGAGCAGATATCCACCAAATAGTGGCGAATAGCACAAATCTCTAGGTTATCCTAACCAAACCTTGACCACTCTAACCTAGCCAAACGTAGACTATCTAAACC
>NW_016930424.1:0-240 GCF_001483705.2 Eufriesea mexicana
ATTCGAAAATGCAAATAAAATTGAATTTTCCGTCCAGATTCTATAGCATTGCAATGGTTATAGTTTGCTAGTATAATCTTTCCTCCTTGTTTATGCAAGAAAGTTAGCTCTCCACGATATTGGACAAAAATGTCAATAAAATTGAATCTGCCGGGCACATTCCATATCATTGCGATTGTTATAGCACGCCAAAAGAATACTTCCTCCTTATTTATGCAAGAAAGGTAGCGCACCACAATA
>NW_016930425.1:0-505 GCF_001483705.2 Eufriesea mexicana
ACCTTTCCAGTGGCTATAGCACTCAAAAAGCATCTTTCCTCCATACTAACGCATGGAAGTTAGGTTACATCGATATTAGTCGAAAATGTCAACTAAATTGTATTTTCCAGACACATTCTATACCATTGCAATGGCTATAGCAGTCAAAAAGCATCTTTCCTCCTTACTTAAGCAAGGAAGTTAGCTCACCACGATATTTGTCGAAAATGTCAACAAAATTGTATTTTCCAGCCACAATCCATATCATTGCAATGGCTATAGCACTCAAAAAGCATCTTTCCTCCTTACTTAAGAAAGGAAGTTAGCTCACCACGATATTTGTCGAAAATGTCATCAAAATTGTTTTTTCCAGCCGCATTCTATGCCATTGCAATGGCTATAGCACTCAAAAAGCATCTGTACTCCTTTCTTATGCAAGAAAATTAGCTCACCACTATATTAGCCGAAAATGTCAACAAAATTGTATTTTCCAGCCTTATTCTATATCATTGCTATGGCTATAGCA
>NW_016930426.1:0-8258 GCF_001483705.2 Eufriesea mexicana
CACAAATGTCGAAGAAATCCTAAGCGAAACTTTCGAACCTAGGCGAACGAAGAGTAACCTAATCAAAGTAACGTGCTGAGACCACCATTACTGGCCACCCCAGAGCCATGCAGAGCATATTATAGCACATAAGGGCGCGGATACCCACCGAACAGCGGTGTATAATTCAACAGTCAAACAAATCCTTACCGAGCCTTCCTAACCCAACAAAACGGAACGTAACCTTACCCAAAATAACGTGCCAAGAGAATTATTGCTGGTCTCCCCAGAGCCAAGCGTAGAAAATTAGAACGCAGTAGAGCGCCGAAGTCGAAGGACACCAGTGTATAGCACAGATGTCTAAACTATCCTGTGCTAACTTCATCAGACGTGACACAATAAAACATGACTTAGTTCAACCCAACGTGCCGTGACAACTACTGCTGACACCCATAGACACAAGCAGTATATGCTACGGCAGAGCAGAGTGCAAAAATCCAGCGCATTGCAATGTGCCGCACAAAAGCCGTAGATATCCTGGCCTAACCATCCTAACCTAACCTAACGAAACGTAACCTTACACAACCTTACGTGCCGAGACCACCATTACTGGCCACACCAGAGCCGAGCAGGCCATATTACAGCACATTAGAGCGCAGAAATCCACCTAACATAGGTGTATAGCACGAGAGTCAAACATAACCAGACCAAGCTTGACATAACCTAACCTAACCAAACGTAACATAACCCAGCCTATCGTGCAGAGACCACTATTTCTGGCTACCCGAAAGCCAAGCAGAATGTAGTATAGCACAGAGAATCACATATATCCCACGAATAACAGTGTATAGCACTAACGCAAATGCCATCCTGACCAAACATAGCCTAACATGACCTAACCAATCGTAACGTACCTCATCCTATCGTGCCACGGCCACTGTTGCTCGCCTACCCAGAATCGAGCAGAGCATAGTAGAGCAGTGAAGAGCGCAAAAATCCACCGAATAGTAGTGTATAGCACAAAAGTCGAAGATATCCGAACCTAACCTGACGCAACATAACATAACCAAGAGCAGCATAACTGAAGGTAAAGCCGCGACCGCTGCTTCTGGCATCTGCAGAGCCTAGCGGCATATAATAGAGCAATTTTGCGCTCAGACATCTATCGGAGAGCAGTGTATAGCACAGATGTCAAAAAATTCTAACCATGACATCCTAACCTACCCTAACGAGACTTAATATAACTAACCCATCGCGAAATCCAACGAATAGCGGTGAATGGCGCAAAAGACTAAGCTACCCTATCCTTACGTAACCAAAATTGCCATATGCAAAGGTAGCCTAACTAAACTTATAGCGCCCGGACCACTATTGCTGGCCTCCCGAGAGAAGCAGAGTGTACTAGGGCGCAGTACAGCGGAGATATCCAGCGCATTGCAGTGAACAGAGCAAAAGTCGTTGATATCCTGGTATAACTAGCCCTAACCTAACCATACCAAACGTAGCATGACTGAAAATAACGAGACGCGAACACCGCTCCTGGCCTACCCATAGCCTAGCAGGATATAGTAGAGCACAGTAGAGCACAGAAGTACACCGAATAACAGTGTACAGAACGAAAGTCAGAGCTATCCTAACCAAACTTAGCCTAAGCTGACCTAACCGAACGTGGCTTAACTCACCGTAACGTGCCGAGGCCACTATTGCTGACAACTACAGAGACAGCAGAATGTACTAGGGTACAGTAGAGCGCAGAAATCGGCCGCAATTCAGTGAATAGCATAAAGGCCGTAGATATCCCCACCTAACCCGACTTTACGTAACATAACCGAACGTAGCATAACACAACATAACGTGCCGCAACGACTGCCCCTGGATTCCCCAAAGCCAAGCAGATTGCAGCATAACATAGTAGATCGCAGAAACCCAAAGAATAGCAGTGTGAAGCACAAACGTCATATTAGCATATCCTAACCTAGACAAACGTAACATATACAATCGTAACCTAACTAAACCTAACCTGACGAGACTGCTATTGTTGACCTCTACTGGAACAAGTAGACTGCACTAGAGCACAGAAGTTCACGAAAATCCTCCGCACTGCTGCTAATAGCACAAAAGTGGAAGACATCCTGGCGTAACCTGACTTTACCTTACCTAACCAAACGTAGCGTTACCCAACGGAGCGTGCCGCGACAACTGCTGCGCCTCTCCGCAGAGGCAAGCAGCATTCAGTAGATTACAGTGGACCATGGAAACCAGCCGGATGATAGTGTATTGCACGAAAGTCTGTGCCATCCATTTCAACAAAAGCCTGACATGAACTAATCAAAATTAGCTTAATTCAACATGACATGCCGCGGCTGTTTCCGGCCACCGCAGGGCCAAGCACAATATGGTAGAGCAGAGTCGAGTGCAGAAATCCTGCGACAAGCAGTGCATTGCAAGAAAGTCGCAGATAACGTGACCGAGCTTGACACAACCTAACCAAACCAAACGTAACATAACGTAACATAACGAACACCATTGCTGGCCACTGCAGAGCGAAGCAGAATGTACTAGAGCACTGCAGAGCGCAGAAATGCAGCACACTGCAGTGAATAGCACAGAAGCCGTAGACATCGTAGCATAACCTGTCCTTACCTAACCTAACCAAGCGTAGAACAACAAAACGTAATTAGCAAAGACCTCTATTGCCGGCCTCCCCAACGCCAAGCAGAGCACTTTAAAAGAGTGCAGAGCGCGGATGACCACAGAATGGCTGTGTATATCACGAAAATCGAGGACACCCTTACCTAACCCAAACAACCCTAAAGCAAACGTTGGCTAATTCAAACTAATGCGCCACGGCCACCATTTCTGGCATTCCCAGATCAAAGTAAAGTATACTAGATCGCAGTAGAGCACAGAAATCCACAGAATAGCTGTGTATAGCACAAAAGTCAGAGCTGTTCTATCTTAACCTAACCAAGCGTAAAGCAAGCGGATGTTACGAAGCCCAACCTGTCGTGCCGCAAACACTACTGCTGGCCGCCGCGGCGCCAAGCAGATTAGAGCAGAGCGCAGTATAGGTCAGGAATCCACCGAATAACAGTGTAGAGCACGAAGGTAAAAGCGATCCTGTCCAAGCATATCTTAATCTAATATGACCAAACGCATCCTAACACAACCTAACGTGCCACGTCCTCTATTTCAGCCCGCGCGAGTTTCGAGCAGGGTACAGTGCTGCAAAGCAGAGCGCAGAGATCCAGAGAATGGCAGTGTATACCGCAAAGGTAAAACCCATCACTGCCTAACATAACCAATCGTGACATAACCGAACGTAACGTAACTCAAGGTAACGTGCCGAGAACACATTTGCTGTCCTCCCCAAAGCCGAGCCGAGCGCGTTAGATCGAGGTAGAGCGCAGAAATCCACCGAATTCCAGTACATGGCGCAAAAGTCGAAGCCATCCCGTCCTTACCTAATAAAGCCTCACCTAACCAAACGTAATCTAACGTATTCATACGTGCGCCACCGCTATTGCTGGCGTCCCAAGTGCCAAGCAGAACATACTAGAGGAGAGTAGGGCGCAGAAATCCATAGAAGCGGAGTGTACAGCAGAGAAGTCGAAGATATCCTAACCTAACCCAAATGAACATGGCCTAACCTAATTTAACCTAACTCAACTTTACGTGCGACGACCGCTATTGCACTAACATGTTCTGCATGGCTATGGGAATGCCAACAGTATTGATCCCGTTGCGTTATGTTGCGTTGCACTACGCTTTAATATGTTTGGTTTGGTAAGGTTTAGGTCAGGATATGTTAGACTTTTTTGCTATGCACTGCATTGCGGTGGGTTTATGCGCACTGCTGTGCTCTAGTATATTCTGGTTGGATCTGGAGTGGCCACCAATGGTGGTCTCGGCATGATAGGTTGAGTTATGCTACGTATGGTCATGTTACGTTTGGTGTCGTTAGGATAGGATATGGACTTTTGCGCCATACACTGCTAAACGCGCATTTCTGCGTTCCACAGTGTACCGATATTTTCTGCGTGGCATTGGGAGGCCAGTAATCGTGGTTTCGGCGCGTTAGGCTTAGTTAGGTTACGATTGGTTAGGATAGGTTTTGTTACGCTAGGTTAAGATATCTTCGACTCCTGTGCTATTCACAGAATTGCAGTGGATTTCTGCGCTCTACCCTGCTCAAGCACATTCTGCTTGTCTCTGTGCAGGCCAAGAAGAATTTTCTCGTCATGCTAGCTTGAGTTTCGTTGCGTTTGGGTATGTTACGTTTGGCTAGGTTAGGATAGGCTACTCTGACTTTTGAGCTGTACACTGCTATTCGTTTGATTTCTGCATTCTACTCTGCTCGAATATGTTCTGATTAGCTCTAGGGAGTCCAGGAATATCTGCTTCGTCATGTTATGTTGAGTTACAGTACGTCTGGTTGTGCTACGCTTGGTGAGGTTCTTACAGGGTGGATTATGCTTTTATGCCATACACTGATATTCGGTATATTTCTGCCATCTACTGTGCTCTAATATTTTCTGCTTTACTCCGGGGTGGCATGGAATAGTGGTCTCGGCACGTCAGTCTGAGTAAGGTTACGTCTCGTAAGGTTAGGTTGGGATGAACTGGTTTGGATTTCCCTTTTCGTGCTATACACTGCTGTTCGTTGGATTTACGCGCTCTACATTGCTCTAACACATCCTTCTCGGCTCTGGCGAGGAGGGGAATAGTGGTCGCGGCACTTCATGTTGAGTTATGCTACGTTCCGTTATGTTAGATTAGGATAGTTTAAGTTAGGATATCTACGACTTCTGTGCGATTCACAGCAATGCGGTGGATTACTGCGCCCTAATGTGCTCTAGTTCTTTATGGTTGTCTCTGTGGAGGCCTGCACTTGTTGTTTCGTCATGATAGGTTGAGTTCCGTTACGTTTGATTATGTTACGTTTGTTTAGGTTAGGAGAGGCTACTTCGACTTTTGCGGTATTCACTGCCATTCGTTAGATTTCAGCGCTCTGATGTGCTCTCATAGGCTCTGCTCGGCCCTATGAGGCCGGAAATATGGTACTCGTCACGTTATGTTGAGCTACACCACGATCGGATATGTTATGTTGGACCAAGTTAGGTCGCGTTATGTTTGACTTTTGTGCTATTCACTGCAATGCAGCGAATTTCTGAGCTCTGCTGTGCTGTAGTGCATTCCCCTTAGCCATGGGAACGCCAGCAATATTGGCCTCGGTAAGATAGGTTGAGTTAAGCTGCGTTTGGTTAGCATTGGTTTTGTTTATTTCGGCAAGTGTAGCTTTGACTATCGTGTTAAACACAGATGTTCGGTTGATTTCTGCGCACATCGGAGATGTATTACATTTTGCTTCGCCCTGTGGAGGCGAGCTATAGCTTCCGCGGCACGTTATGTTGAAGTGGGCTGCGATTGTTTAGGTTACGTTAGCATGGGTTCGGTACGGATTGACATTAGTATTGTGCTGTACACTACGGTACTATGGACTTGTGCGCCCCGTTGTCCTCTTGTAAGTTCTGCTCGACTCTGTGGTGGCGAGCAATAATGGTCGGGGCAAGTCACTTTCAACTAGGTTATGTTTGGTCAGGTTAGATTTGGCTAAGTTTGGTTAATGTAGCCTTGACTTTCATGCTGTACACAGCTTTTCGTTGGATTCCAGTGACCTACTGAGCCCTACGGTATTCAGCTTGGCTCTGGGGATGCCTGCAGCAGTGGCCGCGGCCAGTTATATTCAATTATGCTACGTCCGTTTAAGTTAGGTTAGGTCAGGTGTGGTTAGCATATCCTCGACTTTTGTAACATACACTGCTATTCGGTGGATTTCTGAGCCCTACATTGCTCAAATATACTCTGCTCGACTCTGGAGATGTGAGCAACAGAGGACGCGGCACGCTACTTTGAGCTAGGATACGTTTTGTTAGGTTAGGTTAGGTCATGTATGGATAGGATAGCTTTGTTTTTCGTGCTGTACACTGTTATTCGGTGTATTTCTGTGATCTGCTCTGCTCTACTGTATTCCGCTTGGCCCTGGGCACGCCAGGAATTGTGATCGCGGCACATTGTGTTGAGTCAGGCTTCGTTTGATTAGGTTATGTTAGGATATGTTTGGCTAGGATGGCTTCGTCTTTCGTGCTGTACCCAATTTTTCGGCGGTTTCCTGTGATCTACTGCGCTCTACTGTATTCTGCTTGGCTCTGACTCGTCCAGCAATAGTCGTCTCGGCACGTTAGAGTGAGCTAGGATACGTTCGGTTAGGTCATGTTTGCTTGGTTACTTTTGGATAGCTTTGGCTTTTCTGCTGTACACTGCAATTCCATTGACTTCGGCGCTCTACTGTCGTGTAATGTGTTCCGATCTTGCTTGGCTCTGATCTGTCCAGAGATAGTGGACGTGGCACGACAGGTTGTGTTAAGTTACGTTTGGTCAGCTTAGGTCTGGATAGGTTTGATTAGGAAAGCTCTGACTTTTGTGATATACAGTGCTAGCCGGTGGAATACTCCCATCTACTGTGCTCTAGTGTGCTCTGCATTGTCCTGGCGGGGCTAGGAATTGTTGTCTGCTCTACTTAGGTTTAGATAGCCTAGGTTTGGTTAGGTTAAGTTGCGTCAGGTTAATATAAGATGTCTCGGACTTTTGTGCTACACGCTGCTGTTTGGTGGCCTTCTGCGCTTTACTTTGGTCTGGCACATAGATCTCGGCTTTGTGGAAGCCGGCAATGTTGGTCTCGGCTCATTAGTATGTTACGTTTGGTCACGTTACGGCTTGGTTAGGTTATGTCAGGGTAGATTTGACTTTTCTGCTACACAACTACTACTCGGAGGTTTTCTACGCTCTACTCTGCTCTAGTAGGCTCTGTTTTGGTCTGAACTGGCCAGATATAGTGGTCTCCGCACGCTAGGTTTGGATAAGTTAGTTGGGAGATGTTAGGACAGCTTTGACTTTTCTGCTATACGCTGCCATTCGGTGGATTCCTACGCTCTACTCTCCTCTAATACGCTCTGCTTGACTCTGTGGATGTCAGCAATGCTGGTCGCGATACGTTGGGTTGAGTTTGATTACGTTTGGTTAGGATAGGTTGGGTTGGGTTGGGGTAGGATAGCTGTGACTTTTTGACATACACTGCTATTCGGTGGATTTCTGCGCTCTATTGTGCTCTAATATGCTCTGCTTGGCTCTGGGGAGGACAACAATTGTGAACTCGTCGCGTTAGGAGGGGTTAGCCGACGTTAGGTTA
Organism: Eufriesea mexicana; assembly: GCF_001483705.2. Lineage (NCBI taxonomy): Eukaryota > Metazoa > Arthropoda > Insecta > Hymenoptera > Apidae > Eufriesea > Eufriesea mexicana. The sequence continues at coordinate 7,229 of NW_016930426.1, forward strand.
GGTTACGTCACTTTGGTTTAGCCTACCGCAGCTTTGATTTTCGTGGTATACACCGTTTTTCGGTGGGTTTCTGCACTATACAATGTTCTGCTCGACTCTGGGTATGTCAGCAACAACGGTTGCGGTTCCTCAGGTTTTGTTATGTTACGTTTGTGCATGTTCGATTGTTTAGGTATGTGGAGGATAGCTATGACTTCAGTGCTATACATTGCAATTCGGTGAACTCCTGCGCTCCACAGTGATCTGATGTGTTCAGCTTGGCTCCGGAAAGGGCCGCAATATTGGCCTCAGCAGCCTACGCTGTGTTTGGCTACGTTTGGAAAGTTTTGGTTAGGTCAGGCAAGGCTAGGTAATCCTTTCTCTAATGCTTTACGCTGCAACGACGCCGGTTTCTGTGATCTACCGCGCTCTAGCATATTCTACATGTCTCTGGGGAGGTCATTAGTAGTCGCGCAGGACGGATAGGTGGAGTTAGGTTACGTTCGGTAATGTTACCGTTGGCTAGGTTAGGAGGGGATACCTACGACTTTTGTGCTACACACTGCTCTTCCGTGGATTCTTGTGCACCGCTGTTATCTGATATGCTCAGTTTGGCTCTGGGAAGGCCGTAACAATTGTCTCGGCGCCTTACGCTCGGTTATACATGTTTTGAATGTTCTACGTTACGTCAGGTTAGGTTAGCTTTTCCCAACGTTTGTGATTCACACTGCAACGCCGAGAATTTCTAAGATCTACTGCGCTCTAATATATTCTGCTTGGCTCTGGGAAGGTCAGCAATAGTGGTGTAGGGCGGTTAGGCAAAGTCACGTTACGCCTTGCTATGCTATGTTTGGTTAGCTTAAGCTAGGAGAGCTCTGACTTTTCGATATACACTGCTATTCGGTGGACTTCTGCGCACTGCTGTTATCTGATATACCATGCTTTGCTCTGGGGACGACAGAAAGACTGGCCGCGTCGCGTTTCGTTAAGTTATATTACGATCTGTTAGGCTAGGTTTGCTTGCGTTAGGATGAGGTATCTTTGACTATTG
>NW_016930427.1:0-2741 GCF_001483705.2 Eufriesea mexicana
ACATCCATATGTACACCCATATATTCATCAATACATACATCCATACATACATCCATCCACCAATCCATCAATCCATAACTACATCCATACATAAACCAATACATACATCCACCCATCCATACATTCATCCATCCATCCATCCATCCAACCATACATCCAAACATCCAACCATACATCCATACAACCACCATCCATATATCCATAAATCATTCCATTCGTACATCCATTCATCGTTACTTCCATCCATCAATACATCCATACATATATGCATCCATACATCCATACATCCGTACATCCGTCCATCCATAACAAAATCCATCCATACATCCATCCATCCATACAGGCATCCATCCGTACATACATCCATCCATACACCCATGCGTTCATACATCCATACATCCATGGATATATAGATCCATACATCCATACATCCTTGCATCCGTCCAGCCATACCTCATTCAATCCATAGATCCATCCATCCATACAACCATTCATCCGTACATCATATACATACATACATCCGTACATCCAACTTGCCATACACCCATCCACCCGTACATCCGCCCATCCATACATCCACCCACACATGCATCCATCGATCCATACATTCTTCCATGCATACTTCCATCCACCAATCCATCCATCCATTAATGCATCCATACATATTTAAATCCATACATCCACACATCCGTACATTCGGCCCATTCGTACCTCAATTCATCCAGACTTCCACCCATCCATACAGCCATCCATCCATACATACTTCCATACGTACACCCATACTACCATACGTCCATCCATCCAAACATCCACCCATCCACACATCCATCGATCCATACATCCTTCCATGCATACTTCCATCCACCAATCCATCCATCCATCCATGCATCCATACACACATCAATACAGAGATACATACATACACCTGTACATTCATCCATACATACATCCATACATACATCCACAAGAACACCCATACATACATCCATGCATACAACCTTGCAAACACCCATACATACACCCATGCATACATCCATACATTCATCCATCCGTACTTCCATCCTTCCATACACCCATACATCCATACGTCCAATAATCCATTTATCCATCGACCCATACTGCCATTCATACATGCATCCATCCAACCGTACATCTATCCACCCATACATCCATCCGTCCTTCCACCCTTCCACACACACATACATCCATTCGTCCACCCATCCATTCATCCATCGATACATACAGCCGTACATACATACGTACTTCGACCCATACATGCCTTCACCAATCCATCCATCCTTCCATACATGCATACATTTATACATCCATACATCCTTACATCCATACATCCATACATACATACAACCATACAGCCATCCACACATACATCCATGCATACATCAATACAGCCATACAGTCGTCCATCCATACATACATCCATCCGTACTTCCAACCTTCCATACACACATACAGCCATAGCTCCACCCATCCATTTATCCATCGATCCATACAGACATACATACATGCATCCGTCGACCCGTACATCTATCAACACATACATCCATTCTCCAATCCATCCATCCATCCATACATCCAACCATACATCCATACATACATCCATACATACATATTTAACTACATCCATTCATACTTTCATACATACATCCATGCATCCATCTATTTATACACCCACACATATATACATCCATACATCCATACATCCGTGCATCCACATATTCGTACATCCATACATACACACATCCATACATCCATACATCCATACATTCATACATCCACACACATACATCCATATATCCATGCATCCATACATCCATCCATCCGTATATCCGTCCAACCATACATCCATACATTGATACACCCATACATCCATAACTCCATCCACCAATCCATCCGTCCATCTACACATACATACATCAATACATAAATCTATACATACAAAAATACATTCACTCATACATACATCCATACATACACCCATACATCCATACATCCACACATCCATACATATATACATCCATACATCCATACATCCGTCAATCCGTCCATCCATACATACATCCATCCATAAAACCATTCATGCATACATACCTCCAACGATACATCCATCTTTCCATACATCCATCCATCCGTATATCCATCAATCCATACATCCTTCGAACCATACATCCATCCATCCATACAAGCACCCATCTATCCGCATATCCGTCCAACCATACATCCATACGTTCATACATCCATACATCCCTAAATCCATCCATCTGTACATCCATCCATCAGTAGATATCCTTCCGTACATTCATCCATCCATACATCCAACCTTACATACATCCATCGATCCATACATCCATACATCTATCCATCCATCCGTCCATACATACATCCATACATACATCAATACATACATCCATACGTACACAAATACATTCGTCCATACATACATCCATACACACATCCAACAATCCATGCATCCATCCATACATCCTAATATACATCAATACATACAACCATCCATCCACGCATCCATACAAATGTACATCCAAACATCCACAAACCCGTACATCCGTACATTCATACGTACATACATCCATACATCCATACATCCATTCATCCATCCAACCATACATACCACCATACACACATCAATACATACATCCATACATCCATACATCCATGCATACAACTGTACATGCATCCATACGTTCATCCATACATACATCCAG
>NW_016930428.1:0-1538 GCF_001483705.2 Eufriesea mexicana
TGGTCGCTGCACGTTATGTTGAGTTACGTTGCGTTCTGGTATGTTGCAATTTGTTGGGCTGGGAGTGGCTAGCTTTGACTTTTGTGCTATGCACTGCTATTCGGCGGATTCCTGCGTTATACTGTGGTCTGGAACCTTCAGCTTCGTTCGGTGTAGTCCACTGATAGTGGTGTCGGTACGCTGGGTTTTGTTAGGCTACGTTCGGTTAGATCATGGTAGTCTGTGTTAGGCTTGGATGGCTTTGACATTCGTGGTATACACTGCTACTCGGTGAATTTCGGCGCTCTGCTGTTCTCTGCTACTCTCTACTCGACTGTGGGGAGGCCAGAAAGAGTGGACGCTGCGCGCTAGTTTCTGCTACGTTACGTCTGGTTATGTCAGGGTTGGTCCGGTTAAGGTAACGCAGCTTCGACTCTTGTGCCACACACTACTCCGGATTTCTGCGATGCACTGTGTTCTAATATGCTCAGCTTATCTCTGAGGAGGCTAGCAATAGTGGCCTCGGCAAGTTACGTTGTGACAGACTTCGTTCCGATACGTTATGTTAGGTCAGGTTAGGTTAGGATATCTTCGACTACTATGCCTTACACTGCAACGCGACTGATTTCTGCGCTGTACTGTGCTCTAATATATTCGTGCTGGTTCCCTGGAAGTCAGCAATTGTCGTCTAGGCACGTTAGTTTATCTTAGGTAATGCTTGGCTCTGTTTTGTTTTGTTAAGTAAGGACAGCATAGCTTTGACTTTTGTGCTATACACTGCTGTTCGGTGGATTTCTTGCACTCTACTCTGCACCAGTATACCCTGCTTGAATCTGAGGAGGCCGGCAATAGTGGTCGCTGCGCGTTTGTTTGTGACATATTTCGTTTAGTAACGCTACGATTGGCGAGGTTAGGAGTGCCTAACTTCTCCTTTTGCGCTATAAACAGCTATTCGATGGAATCCTGCGCTCTCCTGTGTTCCAATATGTTCTGCTTGGCTCTGTGGATGGCAGCAATGGTGGTCTTGGAACATTATGAAACGATTGGTTTTGTTATGTTGACTTCGGACAGGTTTAGTTAAGATAGTTTCGACTTTTCTGCTGTACACTGCAAGTCTGTGGATTTTTGCGGTCTACACACCTCTGATATGCTATGCTTGACGCTGTAGGGGCCTGCAATACTGGCCGCAACACGCTAGATTACGTATGGATAGGTAAGGTTGGGATAGCCCCGGCTACCACCGCGCCCATGCATCCAGGACGGGAAGTACATTCCGATAGTCCGGTGCCGCTGGCTGCTCAGCTTCCTCAGCCGAGCTAGTCAGGCGGTCATCACGGATTGTCGGACTATTCGCCCCAACTAAACGGCCCCTTCTTCAGACGCACCGCCGCCGCCCCGGTTGTGGTGTCCGTAGATACGGGCCTCTCCCATCCAAACAGAACCTTACCTCACCTGACCTAACCTAACATAGCCTAACTCAACGTAACGTGAAGCGGCCACTATCGCTGGCCTACACACAGAGAAGCAGAACATAGTAGAGCAGGGTAGAGCGCAAAAAT
>NW_016930429.1:0-788 GCF_001483705.2 Eufriesea mexicana
AGGCCAGCAATAGAGATCTCGGCTCGTTATGTTTAGATATCCTGCGTCTGATTAGGGTACTTTTTGTCTGGTTAGGTTAGGATATCTTTGACTTTTGTGCTGTACACTGCGATGCGGAGGATTACTGCACTCTACTGTGTTCTAGTATATTCAGCATGACTCCGCGGGGACAAGCAATGGTGGTCGTGGCAGGTACTGTTGAATTTCACAAAGTTTGGTTAGGTTAGGTTAGGTTGATTTAGGTTAGGGTAGCTTTGACTTATGTGCTCAAAACTGATCTTCTATGGACGTCAGTTGTCTGCAGTGCTGTATCATATTCTGCTTGTCTCTGGTAAGGACAGCAGTGGCGGTCGTGGCACGACTGATAGAGTTAGGTTACGTTTTGCTTTGATAGGTTTGGCTACGTTTGGTAGGTGTGGCTTCGACTTTTGTGCTATACACTGCTATTCAGTGTATTTCGGCGTTCTACTAGGCTCTAAATTGTCCAGCTTGGCATTTGGGATGCCAGCACTAGAAGCCTCTTCTCGTTAGGTTTATCTATTCTACGGTTAGGTTAGGTCTGGCTTGGTTAGGATGACATCGACTTTTGTGCTATACATGCTATTCGGTGAATTCCTGCGCTCTACTGTGATCTAGTATTATCTGCTTTACGATTGGCAGGCCAGAAGTATAAGCCGCGGCTCGTTAGCCTGTGCTAGGTTTCGTACGTTTATGTTACGTTTTGTAAGGTTAGGTGGGGATAGCTTTGACTTTTCTGATATATGCAGCTATTCGGTGGATTTCTGCTC
>NW_016930430.1:0-295 GCF_001483705.2 Eufriesea mexicana
TAATATTATGGTGCGCTACTTTTCAAGCATAAATGAGGTGTAAAGATACTTTTGGTGTGCTATTACCAATGCAATGATATAGAACGTGCCTGGCAGATTCAATTTTATTGACATTTTCGACTAATATCGTGGTTAACTATCTTTCTTACGTAAATAAGGCGGAAAGATTCTATTGGTGTGATATTGCCATTGGAATACCAAAGAATCTGGTTGGAAAAATCAATTTTATTGACATTTTTGACTAATATGGTGGTGAGCTAACTTGCTTCCATATATGAGGAGGAAAGATTCTGTT
>NW_016930431.1:0-1167 GCF_001483705.2 Eufriesea mexicana
CCCATCCATCCGTCCATACATCCATATATCCTTTCATCCATACATCCATTCATCCATACGTCCGTACATCCACACTTCCGTAAATCCATACATCCATAAATTCATACATACATCTATACATACACTCAAACATACATCGATACATACATCCATACGTACATCCGTACATCCATTCATCCGCACATCTATATACACATACATACATACATCCATACATACATCCACCCATACATCCATCCTCACATACATCCAAACATACATACATCCATACATCCATACATCCATCCAATAGATCCATACATCCATACGTCCATACATTCATCCATTCATACGTCCATCCACCCATACATCCGCACATTCATACATCCATACATCCATAAATCCATACATCCATACTCCCATCCATCCATACATTCATCCAACCATACATGCACGCACACATATATCCATCCATCCATACATCCATACATCCGACCATCCGTACATTCATCCATCCATACATACATCCATACATAGTGCATACATACTTCCATACATCAATCCATACATCCATCCATATATCCTTACATACTTCTATACATACATCCTTACACACATCCAAACACACATCAGTACATACGCACATACATACACCCATACATACATCCATAAATACATCCACACGTACATCCACACATCCATTCATCTGTACATCCATCCTTCCACACATCCATTCGTTCATACGTCCATCCATCCAGAACCCATTCATCCATTCACAGGTCGGTTCATTCGTCCATACTTCATTACGTCCACCCATCCATCCATTCATCCACCATACTATCCGCGCATCCATCCATCCATAAATCCAACGATCCACACTTCCATCCATACATACATCCACACAACCATACATCCATCCATGCGTGCATCCAACCGTCCATACATGCAAACACCATTACAACCATACAAACATCCAAACACATATCCATGCATACATCCATACATGCATCTACACATACATCCATTCATGCATACATCCATCCATCCACACACCCATCCATCCACCCATGCATTCATCCACCCAGCCACCCATCCATCCCTTCCAGCATCCATCCATCCTTCCAAACACCCATCCATTCATACATGCGCCCATTCATCCATCCATCCATTAACCCATCCAGCCATACA
>NW_016930432.1:0-587 GCF_001483705.2 Eufriesea mexicana
GACCTGACCTGACCTGACCTGACCGGACTGATCTGACCTGGCCTGACCTGACCTGACATGACCAGATCTAACTTGACCTGACCTTGCCTGACCTGGCCTGACATGAACTGACCTGAACTGACCTTACCTGACCTGACATTATCTGCCCCGACCCGACATATCCTGTCTTTAACCGGCCATACCTGAACTAACCTGACCGGACATGATCTGGCCTTGCCTCACCTTACCAGACTTGACATGACCTGACCTGTCCTGGCCTGACCTGGCCGGAACTGACCTGAACTGACCTTACCTGACCTGACATTATCTGACTGACCTGACCTGACCTGGCCTGACCAGACCTGACCTGTCCTGGCCTGACCTGGCCGGAACTGACCTGAACTGACCTTACCTGACCTGACATTATCTGACCCGACCCGACATATCCTGTCTTTAACCGGCCATACCTGAACTAACCTGACCGGACATGATCTGGCCTTGCCTCACCTTACCAGACTTAACATGACCTGACCTGACTGACCTGGCCTGACCAGACCTGACCTGTCCTGGCCTGACCTGGTCTACCCTTACCAGGCTTGACGTGACCT
>NW_016930433.1:0-1016 GCF_001483705.2 Eufriesea mexicana
ACCTCCGCCTTCGCGTGCGACCATGTTCCTACGGACAGGCAGACCGTCTCCCTCTCCCGTTGTAACCTAGGTGAGAGTGACAACTGGCTGTCGTTTGGGAGCCCGTCTATTCGAGGGACGGCGGTCCGGGCGCGCGGCGTCGCAAGATGGTCGTGTGGCGTCCGCAGGGTATGCGTGCGTTGCGGTGCGGTGGTATTCGTGCGTTGCGGTGCGGTGGTATGCGTGTTGTGCGTGCCTGTAATCGACCCGACTCGCGCGCATGAACATAATCGTTTCGGATGCGATTTCCCGTAGCGCCGGAAGGTAACTCCGGTTGCGACGCGGCGGCGCCCTGGCGATTGCGTCGCCGCGAAGTCCAGGGCGCACCGAATTGCGAAGGACTGGCCATCGTGGGGGTTTTAGTGGGTAAAAATCCCACATCACCCCACCCACACCCCTAAGGGGGCCGGGTACTTTTGGGAGATTTCCCCCACGTGAAAAAAATGTTATGTTAGGATACCTTCGACTTTTGCGCAGTTCACGGGGGTTCGGTGGATGTGTGCGCACTACTGCGGTCTAGAACACTCTGCCTGTCCCTGTGGAGGTCAGCAATGGTGTTCTCGACATGTTTGGTTGAGAAACGTTACATTTGGGTGTGTTACGTTTGGCTCGGTTATGGTATGCTACTTTGACTTTCGTGCTACACACTGCTATTCCGCGGATCTATGCGCTCTAATGTGCTCTAATATTCTGTGCTTTGCTCTATAGTGGCCAGTGGTGGTGGTCTCGGCACGTTAGGTTAGGATAGGAATGCTCGGTTTGGATTTCTTTGACCTTTGTGCTATAAACTGCTCTTCGGTGGATTCCTGCTCTATACATTGCACTACTATATTCAGCTCGACCGTGTGGTGGCGAGCAACAGTGGTCGGGGCACGTCAGAATCGGGGCACGTCAGGTGGTATTATGTTACGAACAGCTATGTTAGGCTACACTACGGTTGGTTATGTTTCCTTCAACTTTCGTGATATATACTTCTA
>NW_016930434.1:0-244 GCF_001483705.2 Eufriesea mexicana
ATTTTCTCTCAACTCCTCCTCTAAACTCTGCCAACTTCTCCAACGACCACCTCGTATCTATTATGTAAACGTAACAGTGGATTCTTCGAGATCCTAAGGTAAAATAAAATATCCTACAATTAACAACAGTCTAAAACTATAGTGAAAACCTCCATAGAACAACCAAATAAAATTCTGGAAGTATTTCTCCTAAGCATAAACAAGAATTTTGACAACCACGAGTAATTGTAAAATAATTAGCATC
>NW_016930435.1:0-502 GCF_001483705.2 Eufriesea mexicana
AGATTTTGTAGCATTGCAACGGAAATAGCACGACAAGAGAATCTTTCCAACTTATTTAAGCAAGAAAGCAACCTCACCACGATATTAAACGAAAATGTCAATAAAATTGAATTTCTCAGCCAGTTTCGATAGCACTGTAACGGGTATAGCGCGCAAATAGAATCTTTCCTCCTGATTTATGCAAAAAAGTTATCTCACCACGATATTATTTGAAAATGTCAATAAAATTGAATTTTCCATGCAGATTCTATAGCATTGCTATGGCTACTGCACGCCAAGAGAATCTTTCCTCCTTATCCATGCAAGGATGTCAGCTCACCACGATATTGTCCGAAAACCGAAAATGTCAACAAAATTGTATTTTCCAGCCAAATTATATAGGACTGCAATGGCAATAGCACGCCAATGGTATTGTTCCTCCTTATATATGCAAGGTGGTCAGCTCACCACGATATTGTCCGAAAATTTCAATGAAATTGAATTTTCCGGCCAGATTATATAG
>NW_016930436.1:0-317 GCF_001483705.2 Eufriesea mexicana
CTATTATCGTGGCGGGCTAACGTTCTTGCATAAACAAGGAGGGAAGATTCTATTGGCGTGCTACAGCCCTTGCAATGCTATAGAATCTGGCTTGAAAGTTCAATTTTACTGACAGTTTCTACTAATACCGTGGTGAATTAACTTCCTCGCATAATTAAGGAGGAACGGTCCTATTGGCGTGCTATAGGCATTGTAATGCTATAGAATCTTCCTAGAATATAGAATTTTATTGACATTTTTAGCTAATATCGTGGTGAACTAACTTCCTTGCATAAGTAAGGAGGAAAGATCCTTTTGGTGTGCTGTAGCCATTGCAG
>NW_016930437.1:0-654 GCF_001483705.2 Eufriesea mexicana
CTTCGTTTGGTTGTGTTACGTTTGGCTATTTTAGTACAGGTAGTTTAGACATCTGTGCTATACACTGCAATTCACAGGATTTAAGCGCTCCAATGTGATCTAACATGCTCTGCTTGGACCTGTGGTGGCCAGTAATTGCTGTCCCGGAACGCTTGTTTGAGTTATGTTACATTTCCGTTAGGGTAGGTTAATAAGACTTGGTTAGTATCTCTTTTGCTTTTTCGCTTTACACTTCTATTCGGTGTATTTCTGTGATCTACACTGCACTACTATATTCTGCTTGGCCCTGCGCACGCCAGATATAGTGGTCGCGGCACGTTAGGTTGGGTTAGGCTACGTTTAGGTAGGATAGCGTTGACTTTCGTGCTATAGACTGTTATTCGGTGTATTTCTGTGATCTACACTGCACTACTATATTCTGCTTGGCCCTGCGCACGCCAGATATAGTGGTCGCGGCACGTTAGGTTGGGTTAGGCTACGTTTGACTTGGTTATGATGGGTTACGTTTGGACAGGGTACCTCTGATTTTCGAGACGATGGGTTACGTTTGGACAGGGTACCTCTGATTTTCGAGACATACACTGTTATTCAATGGACTCCTGTGATCTACTGTGCACTACTACATTCTGCTTTGCTCTGGGGATATTAGGAGCA
>NW_016930438.1:0-951 GCF_001483705.2 Eufriesea mexicana
GCCTAACCTAACCTAACCAGTCTTAGCCCATCTCGAAATAACGTTTCGAAACCGCCATTGGTGTCCTCCCCAGAGCCAAGGAGAACATACCAGAGTAGACAAGAGCGTAGGCATCTGCAGAATAGCAGCGTAAAGCGCAAAAGTCATAGTTACCCTATCCTAGCATATCCAACCATAGCATAACCGAACGTAACATATCACAACTTAACGTACTGCGACCGCTATTTCTGGCGTCCTAACTGTCGTGCCGAACATATTAGAGGATGGTAGAGCGCTGAAATCCATAGAATCGCAGTGCATAGCAAAGAAAGTCTTAGCTACACAAACCTAACACAAGCAGACATAGACCGATTCAACATAACGTGCCGCGGCCAACATTGCTGGCCTCCCCAGGGCCAAACAGAATATAGTAGAGCACAGTCGAGCGCAGATATCCCACGAAAAACAGAGTACAGCACTAAAGGCGAAGCTACCCTTGCCGACATTAACCTAGCCTGACCCAAACTGACGTAACCTAGCTCAACGTAATATGACGACACCACTGTTGCTGGCCCCCACAGAGGCAAGCAGAATGTACTACAGCACAGTAGAACGCAGAAACCCAGCGCATTGCGGTGAAAAAGCACAAGAGACGTAGATGCCCTAACCTAACCTGACCCAAACTAACCAAACCAAGCTTTGCATGTCCCCAGAGGTGAGCAGATTGTAGTAGAGCACAGTAGGTCACAGAAATCCACCGAATTGCACTGTATAACACAAAAGTCTTAGGTATACTAACCAAACACAGCCTACCCCAGCCTAACTGGACGTAATATGACGCAACGTAACGTGCGGCGGACACTATTGCTCGACACACCATGGTCTGGCCGCTTATTGCATAGCAACTTAGAGTGCAGAAATGCACCGAATAGCAGTGTATAGCACAGAAGCCGGATGTATCCTTACCATTCC
>NW_016930438.1:1000-1399 GCF_001483705.2 Eufriesea mexicana
TAGGGACAGCTATTACTGGCCGCTCCATAGCCCAGCAGAACGCACTAGAGCACTGTAGGGCGCAGACATCCACCGTTTAGCAGTGTAAGGCGCAAAAGTCTTAGTGAATCTGTCCTAACCCAACCAAACGTAACATAAGCAAGCGCAACATAGCTCAGACAAACGTGCCGAGAGCAATAATTCTGGCATCCCACAGCCAAGCAGAATTTTCTAGAGCACAGCAAAAGGAGCAATAATTCTGGCATCCCACCGCCAAGCAGAATTTTCTAGAGCACAGAAAAGCGCAGAAATCCGCCGAATAGCAGTGTATGGCACAAAAATCAAAGCCATCCGAGTCAAACTTAGCCAAATCAAGCCTAACCAGGCGTTACCTAGCTAAACCAAACGTGCCAGGGCCAC
>NW_016930439.1:0-10221 GCF_001483705.2 Eufriesea mexicana
TAACCTAACACAAACGAAGGAGACGCGATGGCTGCTGCCGTCCTTCCCAGGGTAGAGCATATCATAGGAGAGCGCAGGTATCCGCCGAAAGCAATGTATACCACGATAGTCAAAGCTATACAGAGCTAACCCAAGCCAACATAACCTAACCGTGTGTTGACTTACCCAACCTAACGCGCCGAGACCACTATTGCTGGAAACCCCAGAGAAAAAACAAGCAGGGCATATTAGAGCACAGAAGAACGCAGAGATCCACCGCATAGCAGTGTACAGCGCAAAAGTCAAAGATAGACTAACCTAACCTGACCTGACCTAACTTTACCAAACGTAGCATAACTCAACATAATGTGCCTATACCACTATTGCTGTCTTTCCCAGAGCCAAGCTGAACATATTAGAGCACAGTGAAGCGCAGAGAACCACCGCATTGCTGCGAAAAGCGCAAAGGTCGAAGATATGCTAACCTAGCGTGGCTGGACCTAACATAACCAATCGCAACGCAACCAAGCGTAACATAGCTCAACCTACCGCGCAGCGGCCACTACTGCTGGCATCCCGTGTGCCATGCGGAACACACCGGAGCACAGTAGGGCGCAGAAATCCAACGAATAGCAGTGTATACCACGAAAGTCGACGCGATGCAAACATAACCCAAAATAACATAACCTAACCAAACGTAGCCTAACTAAAACTTACGTTGCCGAGATCACCATTGCTGACATCCGCTGAGCCAACCAGAATATGCCAGAGCAAGGAAGAGCGCAGAAATCCGCCGCAATGTTGTGTAAAGCACAAAAGTCAATGCATCCTCCCCTGACTTAACCAATTAACCAATTAACATACCCATGCATATCAAACTCAACCAAACGTGCAGCGTCAACGATAATAGCTTTCCTTGCCAAGAAAGTCAAAGCTACCCAAACCCAACCAAATCAAACGTAACCTAACCAAACGTAACCTAATCCTGCCTAACTTGCCGAGACCGCTATTTCTGGCACACCCCCCAGAGCCAAGCACGTCGTCTTATATCACGGTAGAGCGCAGAGGTCCACCGAGCAGCAGTGTATAGCAGAAAAGTCTGATCTATCCTGTCCAAACCTAACCAACCGTAACAGAACCAAAAGTAACATGACTCAACGTAACGTGCCGAGACCACTACTCCTGACAAACGTAGAACCACTCAGAATATATAAGAAAACAGTGGAACGTAGAAATCGGAAGCATTGGAGTGAATAGCACGACGGTAAATGATACCCTGTCCAAAACTGCCCTAACCTAACCTAACCAAACGTAACAAAACTCAACCTGCCTGGACGCGACCGCTACTCCTGGCGAACCAAGAGACAAGCGGAACATGGCAGAGCACAGTAGAGCATAGAAGTCCATAGAATGTCTGTGTTAAGCACAAAAGTCAAAGGTACCCTGGCCTAACCGGACCAAACCTAACAAGTCCTAACGTAGCCAAACTCAAAGTAACGCGTCGATATCACTATTGCTGTCCCTCCCAGAGCCGACCTGAACATATTAGAGCACAGTAGGGTGCAGAAATCCATCGAATAGCAGCGTACAGCGCAAAAGGTCATTGATAGCCCGTCCAAATCCAGTCACTCGTGACGCAGCCGATCGTAACCTAACTGAACCTATCGTGCAGCGACCACTATTGCTGGCCGCCCAGAGTCGAGCAGAGTGTATTAGAGCGCAGAAGAGCGCAGAAATCCACCGAATAACTGTCTATGACAAGAAAGTCAAAACTATCCTATCCTAACCAAAACCAATCGTAACACACAAAAACGTAACCTAACTCAACCTAACGTGCAGAGACCACTATTGCTGACGTCCCCAGAGATATGCAGAATATACTAGGGCAGAGTAGGGCGCAGTATCACACCGAATAGCAGTGTATACAACGAAAGTCAAAGCTATCCATGCCTCACCCAAGCTTACATGACCTTACCAAGCGTTGCCTAACACAACCTAACTGGCAGAGGCCACTATAGCTCTACACCCTACAGCCAAGCAGTGCATATTAGAGCACAGCAGGGCGCAGGAGTGCACCGAGTAGCAGTGTACAGCACAGAGGTCGAAGCCATCCTAACCAAACCTGACCAAATCAACCCAGCGAGGCGTAACCTAACCAAACCTATCGCGCCACGACCGCCGTTGCTGTCCTTCCGGAGTCGAGTAGATTCTAGTAGTGTAGCGTAGAACACAGAAATCATCCGGATGGCAGCGTATAGCACAAAAGTCAATGTTATCCAGTCCCAACCTTACAAAACATAACATAACCAAACGCAACCTGACACAACCTAACTCGCCTAGAGCAACGTTCCTGGCATCCCCAACGCCAAGAAGGGCATATTAGAGGAGATTAGAGCGCAGAGGTCCAAAGAATGACAATGCATAGCAATAACAGTGTACAGCACAAGGGTCAAATGTACCGTAGCCTAACCTAACCAAACATAACGCAACTAAACGTAACATAACTCAACCTATCGTGCCTAAACCACTATTACTGAGTGCGCAGCAAAAAGGACGAAGTTATCCTTTTCATCGCGTGGAGGAAATCTTCCAAAAATAACCAGACACCTGGGTGAGCGGGCGGGGTTATGTAGGACACTTAACCACTAAAACCGCCACGATGGCCAGACCTTCACATTTCGGTGCTCCCTGTAATTCGCGGCTTCGCAACCGCCAGGACGCCCCGACGGCGCAACCGTAGTTCCGTCCCGGCGCGACGGGATGTCTCTGGCGATGCATCCGTGTGCATGCACGAGAGACGGGTCGCTTACAGGCGCACACACCACGCATATCAGAGCACGACGCCACACGCACACCATGCGGACGCCGCGCGACCGCAACGTGGCGCCGCGCGCCCGGACCACGTTCTCTCGATCAGATGGACCCCACCCGTCTGCCCGTGGTCACCCTCACCGAGGTTACAACGGGAGAGAGAGACGGTCCCCACGGCGTAGGTGCAGCGTCGCTCGGGAGGGCGGAGGGTCAACGCGTTATTCCATACAGGTGTGCGCACCGAGCCAAGAGGCGCCGCGCTCGCAGCCTCCGCCGCCCTACGCGCGAGGAGCACGCGCAACGCTCGCGGACCACCTCCACGCCCTCCTACTCTCAAATAACCGCATCGCAGGCGGAGGCGACCGCACGCTGTGCATTTACGCACTTCGTCATTTGCGCCAGGACGACGAAGAGAGAAAGGTCCTGACCAACCACGGGACAAAGAACCGTGCGTGCGCTAGCCCACGTCGGACGTTCCTCCAGCGTGTGCTTCGCCGTGTACCGCCCTTCTGTTGAGGGAACCGTAGATACGGGCCTCCCCAGCCGCTGGCAGTTCGCACGGCGGAACACCCACCAGGACCATCGCAGCTTCGTGGGAAATTGTGCGGCAGCCGAGCACGACCATGTTGGGCATCCTGCGAGTGACTGGCCGGAGAATCGCCCGACAGCGCGGACCAGCGACCAGGACGTTCGCCCAGATCGGAGCCCCGTAAGGGGCCACCGAGCGAATGACTCCCGTGTAGAGGCGGCGCGTCGTCCCTGACGGCCAATCCAGCTTGTGGAGCAGGCGACACAACGCCCCGAAATCAATTGCAGGCATGGCTACAACGCAAGAAATGCTCGTCGATCCTCCAGTCGCCATCCAGGACGAGACTGAGATATTCCATCCGGCCCCGAACCTCTACCACGACGCTCACCACGCGCATTAGTGACTGGGGCCGCTTCCCCCGGGACAGATGGCAGAACCGCATTGCCTCGGTCCACTCGGGCGAGATGATCAGCCCTATCTGCCTGATGCTATTCGGGACGAGGGTTACGCCGCTTCCCGCGTGCAGCGTGGCCTCCTCCCAACCCGAACCGGCGGCCATCGCGAGCTTGTCTTCCGCGTAACGCGTCATGCTCAGGCCGTGGTGGAGTGGATTGCACAACAAGGCGTCACACGCCAGGTCCGGAGGATCGGCCCGAGTACCGATCCCTGTGGATCACCGCAACTCGTTGCCCGCGCGACGGTCGCGTACCGTCCGGGATACTCAATCGAGCACACCGTGAAACAGCCGCCGATCACCGCCACCATGTGTTGGGGTTCCCTGTGGTTCAACAGAGCATACCGGATGGCGTGCTGAAGGCTTTGGCAATATAAACGCCGACCGCCAGCACTACAACGCCCGGTCAACGGCAGCCTCCGACAGGATACCAACGCACTTAATAGCATCCGTATTCGACCGACCTATCTGGAATCCTAACTGGCTGACGCTGAGATCGGTTCCCGCGCCCGCTAAGTGCCCTCGGAGACGGCCAGCTGGAACGCGCTCGAAGGACTTGTCCGCCCCATCGAGCGGGCATATCGGCAGGTATGCCTTCGGAGGGTCCGTCGGTTTCGCCGGTTTGGTTATCAGCACGACTCTCACTATCTCCCAATATACCGGGTAGCAACCGGTCCTGAGGCAGCTGTCGAACAGCCGCCGCACCCGGTCGCCACACGTCTCCAGAGCCAGTGCAAAGGCTCGGCCTGGGATGCTGTCCGCTCCCGGAGCGGTGATCCTCGCCTCATCCTAACGACCGCACGTCCCAACCTCTCGCCTGAGACCCCCAGCTCGTCGGACCATCCGACTAGTTACGATCGCACTCCAACGGGTTGCACGCCCTCCTACGCCACCGCCGGGAAGAGGGTGTCGATTACCCGCCGCAGGAGCTCGGGGTCCATAGGACCGGTCACGGGGGGCGCCCATGTCCTTAACTTCCCCATTACCAATTTATAGGTCCGTCCCCGTGGATCGCTTTCGAGCGCCGCGAGGAGCTCGTCCCATTGCCGAGATTTGGCTCTGCGAATCTCCCTCCGGAGATCGCCCAATGCGGACCGGTACTCGCGACAGTGGCCCGCGACATCCTCGGCGGACACCGCCCGTCGTCGACTACGCGTCCGGGTGCACTGGCGCCGGGCGAGCACGCAGAGCTCCCCGAGCTGCGCGATTCCGGCCGATCACCAGTACACTGCAACCCTCGAAGGTGGCTCCCTCACCCGCGGCATGGCGACGTCGCACGTGCGCGTCATCGCCGCCCTTATACGCTACGCACCTAACCCCGCATCGACGTTTTCGCGCCCGACGGCCCAATCCGCCCAGTCGATGATCTGGACGGCCGCGGCGAAGAGGTCACGGTCGAGGCGCCCGAGCGTCCGTCGCGATGCTGTGGTGTGCTTCAAGCTGGGTGGTTCTAGACCGTTGCGAGGAGTGACGGCAAGCATCATGGCGATGTGGAGATGGTCGTTATGCGTTCCACCTCCACCGCCACCCTCCAGCCGGTGACCCGAAGCACAGCTGCCTGCGATGCGAACGACAAGTCCACGATGGACGTGCCGATCCACCGGACGCACGTGCTTACTGAACCCCGGTTGAGCAACCGGAGATCCAATCACGCGGCCCAATCGTGCAGGGCCTAGCCCCGAGCGTCTGTTCGCGGGGAACCCCACGCCACTGAGTGGGCGTTGAAGTCCCCCAGGACCAGAACCGGACGAGCCGTGTGTCCACGAAGGAAAGTTCCGAGCTCGTCCAGGTACCTCACGCACGACGAGAGGCCACGTTTGGCGGAGACGTAGCACCACACCACGACTACGTCGTTCCAGGATACCTCCCCGAAACCCTCTCCGCTGTGAAGCAGCGTTGGTGCGGGTGTCCGCAGCATTCTTCCGGCGATGATAGCCACGGAGCGGTCCCGATCCCCGAACCACCCGTCTTGATAGTGGATACAAGTCAAAGATATCCTATCCTATCCTGGCCTAACCAAACCTAACCCTTCGTTGCCTAATCCAACGCAGCGCGCCGATACCATGATTGCTGGGCCTACCAGTCACAAGCTGAGCATATTGGAGCACAGTAGTTTGCAGAAATATGCCGAAAAGTGGTGTACCGCGCAAGAGTCCTAGCTAGCCCCTCCAAACTGAACCATTCGTGACGGAATCAAACGTAACATAACTCGACACAACTTGCAGCGACAACTATTGCTGGCCTCCCTAGAGTCGAATAGAGTATACTCGAGTACAGTAGAGCGTAGGAATCCACCGAATGACATTCTAAGCCAAGAAAGTCCTAATTACCCAAACCTAAACCGAAGAGACATAACCTAACCGAACGTAACCTAACTCTACCTAATGTGCCGAGACAACCACTGCTGGTCTCCCCAGAGCAAAGCAGTACGTGCTACAGAACAGTGGGGCGCTGAAATCCACCGAATAGCCGTGTGTAACACAAAAGTTAAAGCTATCCTAACCAAACATATCCTAATCCTAGCTGAATTTAACCTGGCACAACATAACGTGCCGAGACCATTACTGCCGGCCGTCCCACAGCCAATCTGAAAACATTAGAGCGCCGTAGAGCGAAGAAATGCACCTAACAGCAGACTATAGCACTAAAGACTAAGATATACTCTCCTAACCTATCCAACCGTAACATAACCAAACGTAACATAACTCAACCTGACGTGCCGAGACAGCTACTGTTGGTCTCGCCAGAGACAAGCTGGACACACCAGAGCACAGTAGAGCGGAGATATTCACCGGATATCAGTGTACAGCGCAAAAGTTAAAGCTATCGTGACCAAGCTTAGCCTAACCAAACTTAGCCTGACCCAACCCAACAGAACGTAACCTGACCCACAATAACGAGTTGAGACCACTATTCCTGGCCTTGCCGGAGACGAGCAGAGAATATTAGAGCACTGTAGAGCGCAGTAATCCATCGAACAGCAGAGTACAGCACAAAAATTGAAGCAATCCTGACCAAACATTGCCTAACCCAACATAACCGAACATAACCTGACTCAACGTAACGTGCCGAGATCACTATTGCTGCGCTTCACAGAGACAAGCTGGTAATACCACAGCGGAGTAGAACCTGGAAATCCACCGAATAGCAGTGTACAACACAAAAGTCGAAGAGATCCTAACCAAACTTAACACAGCCTGACCTAAACGAACGCAAATCAGCACAGCCTAACGAGCCTGTGCCACTATTGCTGACCTACCCAGTGCAGAGCAGAACATATTAGAGCATAGTAGTGCGCAGAAATCCACCGGACTGCAGTGTATAGCGCACGAGTCAAAGATATCCTATCCTAACCTCACAAAACGTAACATAACCAAACGTAACATAACTCAACGTGACGTGCTGAGACCACTATTGCTGAGCTTCACTGTAGCAAGCAGGACGTACTAGAGCGCAGTAGGGCGCAGAAATTCACCGAATAGCAGTGTAAAGCACAAAAGTCAAAGCTAACCCAGCCTAACTTAACCAAACGTAACCAGTTCCAACCTAATGTGCCTGGCCAAATATTGCTGGAATTCCCATCGCCAAGCAGAGCACATTGGGAGAGAGTATCGCGCAGAGGTCCACAGAATTGCCGTTTTAGCATGGGAGTCAGTGTTATCCTAACCTAACGCAAACAAACATAACTTAACCGAACGTAACGCAACACCTTCTGACGCACAGCTGCCACGATTTCTGGACACCACAGAGCTCAGCAGGGAACATTAGATAACAGTAGAGCGCAGAAATTCACCTAATATCTGTGTACAGAGCAAAGGACATAGCTACCCTGTCCTGACATATCTATACGTAGCCCAACCAAATGCATCCTTACACAATCTTACCCGCCGAGGTCGCTATTGCTGGTTCTACACAGAGCAAAGCAGAACACGATAGAGCAGAGTAGAGCGCAGAAATCCAGCTGATAGCAGTGTACAGCGCGAAAGTATAACCTGCCCTATCCTAACATAACCAAACGTAACATAGCCAACCGCAACATATCTCAGCCTAAAGAGCCGAGAGCACTACTGCTGGCCTCGCCACAGCCAAGCAGAGCATATAAGAGCACAGTATAGCGAAGATAACGCCGGCCCAGCAGTGTATAGCACAAAAGTAAAAGCTATCCTATCCATACCTGACCAGACGTAACGTAACCAAACGCACAGAAACATAACCTAACATGCCGAGACGGGTATTGCTGACCTCCCCAGAGCCAAGCAGAATATACTGGAGCTCAGTACGGCGCAAAGGTCCACCGAATAGCGGTGTGTAGCATACGAGTCAAAGCTATTCTACCCTAACCTGTCCAATCGTAACATTAACAATCCCGGCATAGCAAAACCTATCGTGCCACGACCACTATTGCTGGCCTCTCCAGGGACGAGCAGAGTATAGTAAAGCACAGTGTAGCGCAGAAGACCACCAAATAGAAGCGTATTGCACAAAAGTCAAAGGCATTCTAACCAAACCAGGCACAACCTAACCTACCCAAACGTGGAATATCTAAACGTAACCAGACGAGACCTCTGTCGCTGGCCTCCCCATAGCCAAGCAGAACAGATTAGAGCACGGTAGTGCGCAGAAGTCCAGGGAATAGAGGTGTATAGCACACAAGTCAAAGATACACTAACCACACTTATCCCAACCTAGCCAAGCCAAGCGTAACATAACTCAATCTAACGTGAAGAGACCACCATTGCTGGCCTCTCCAGTGCCCAGCAGAGCGTAGTAGAGCAACGTGGAGCGCAGAAATCCACAGAATAGTAGTGTATAGCACAAAAGTCTAAGCTAGATTGTCCTAACTTTCCCAAACGTAAAATAACCGAACGTTGCTTAACTCAAACTAACGCGCCGAGGCCACTATTGCATGCATCCCCAGAGCCAAGCAGAGTATACTAAAGCGCTGCAGATCGCAGGAATCCTCCGAATAGCGGTGTATAGCATAAGGGTCGGAGGTACCCTCCCCTAACCTTACCAAGCGTAGCATAGCCGAACGTTATCTATCATAACCTAACGTGCCGAGACTACTATTCCTGGCCTCCCGAGAACGAAGCAAAACCTACCAGAGCACAGTGGAGCGCAGAAATCCGTCGAAAAACAGTCTATGCCAGGAAAGTCGCATCTATCCAAACCTAACCCAAGCTAACCGAACGCAGCCAAACGTGGTGTAACTAAAGCTAACGGTCCGAGACCACTATAAGTGGGCTCCCCAGAGCCGAGCAGAGTATTGTAGCGTGACGTACTCTGTAGAAACACAAGGAATTGCGGTGTATAACACGAAAGTCAGAGCTATCAGATCCGGACCTATCCAAACCCAGTTTAACCAAACGCAGCCATACTTAACCTTACGTGCCGAGACCACTGTAGCTGGCATCCCCAGAGCAAAGCAGAGTATACTAGAGCAGAGTAGCTCACAGAAAGCCACCAAATGGTAGTATGTAACACAAGAGTCAAAGATAACTTTACCTAGCCTGACCAAACCTAACCTAACCAAACGTAGTATAACCAAACCTAACGAGACTAGACCTGTATTGCTGGCATTCCCAGAGCCAAGCAGATCATGTTAGAGCACAGTAGAGCGCTGAAATCAACCGAATGGCTGTGTCTAACGCAAATGTCAAAGCCATCATGACGAAACGCAACGTATCGTAACATACCCGAACGTAGTCTAACTAAAGCTGTCGTGCCACGGCCGCTATTGCTGGTCACCCAGTATCGAGCAGAGTACAGTAGAGCAGTTAAGAGCGCAGAGATCCACCGAATAGCTGTGTATGGCGCAAATGTCAAAGTTATCCTATCCTAAGCTATCCAAGATTAACCAATCCAAACGAAGCCTAACTCAACCTAACCTTCCGAGATCACAAATACAGTACTCCACAGCGCCAGGCAGAGAGTATTAGATTTCAGTAGATCGTAGAAATCCAACGAAAAGCAGTGTATAGCACATAGGTCAAAGGCAACCTAACCAAATATAGCATAACCGTAACTTGCCAAACGTAACGTAACTCAACCATACGTGCCACGACCACCATTTCTGGCCTCCCCAGAGACAAGCGGATGCCAGTAGAGCAACGCTGAGCGCAAATTTTGACCGAATAGCAGTGTATAGCGCAAAAGTCAAAGTTACCCTATCCTAACCTAATCAAACGTAACATAAACGAACGTAACATAACTCAACCTAACGTGCCCACACCATTATTGCTGACCTCGGCAGAGACAAGCAGGATATAGTAGAGCACTGTAGAGCGCAGTAATGCGGCGCATTGAAGTGTAAAGCAGAAAAGTAGAAGATATCCTGACATAACACGACCCAGCCTAATCTAAACAAACGTAATCAATTCCACTGAAACGTGACTAGCCAAATATTGCTGGGCTCCCTATCGTCAAGCAGGGCATATTAGGGGGAGTA
>NW_016930440.1:0-475 GCF_001483705.2 Eufriesea mexicana
ATGGATGGATGTATGGTTGGATGTATCTATGGGTGGGTGGATGGGTGGATGTATGTATGGATGCATGGGCGTATGCATGTATATATGTATGTATGTGTGAATGTATGGATGTAAGAATGTATGGATGTATGCATGTATGGATGTATGGATGTATGTATGTATGGACGTATGGATGTAAGAATGTACGGATGTATGCATGTATGGATGTACTTATGTATGGATGTATGGATGGATGGATGGATGTATTGATGTATGTATGGATGAGTATGGATGGATGGATGGATGTATTGATGTATGTATGGATGAACGGATGCATGGATGGTTGGATGGGTGTATGGATGTATGGATGTATAGTTGCAGGTATGGATGTATGGATGTATGGATGTATCGATGTATGGATGTATCGATGTATGGATGTATGTACGATTTAATGTGCGAATGTATGTATGTACGGATGTATGGATGTATATATGTA
>NW_016930441.1:0-647 GCF_001483705.2 Eufriesea mexicana
AGCCGCTCTCCACCACAGGGCCAAGCAGAGTATTGTAGGGCATAGTAGAGCGCAGAAATCCACAGAATAACAGTGTATACCACGAAAGTCGAAGCTACACTAACCGAACTTTTCCTATCCTGACATATCGGAACGTAGCATCACACAACCAAACGCGAGCGTATAGCACAAGACTCAAAGCTATCCTAACCTTACCTAGCCAAACGTAACGAAACCAAAAGTAACGTAGCAGAAACTAGTCTGCCGATACCACCATTGCTGGCCTACCCAGATCCAAGCAGAATATATTAGGTCACAGTAGATGGCAGAAATCCACCGAATAGCAGTGTACAGCACAAAAGTCACGGTAGCATATCCTAACCAAGCCAAACGTAACAAAACCGAACGTAGCCTAACTCAAACTAACATGACGAGACCTCCATTATTGAACATTATTGACCTCCACAGAGACAAGCAGAACGTAATAGAGCACAGTATAGCGCTGAAATCCACCGCATTGCAGTGAATAGCACAAAAGTCAAAGCCAGCCTAACAAAACATAACCTGAGAGGGTCTAGTCAAACGTCACATAACCCAATGCAACATGCCGCGACCACTACTGCTGGCATCCCCGGAGCAAAGCTGATTATAGTAGAGCACTGCAGAAC
>NW_016930442.1:0-493 GCF_001483705.2 Eufriesea mexicana
GGAGTGAAGAGCAGAAAGGTCAAAGCTACCCAAGCCTAACCCGTGCTAACGTAACCGAACCGAACGTACCATAGCTGAACCTAACGTGCCGCGGCCACAATTCCTGGCCTCCCGAGAATCGAGCAGGGTATAGTAGAGCAACGTAGAGCGCAGAAATCCGCCGAAGTGCAGTGTACAGCACGAAAGTCTAAGCTACCCTATCCTTAACTAACCAAACGTAACATAACCAAACGGACCAAAATTCAGACTAACCTGCTGAGACCACTATTGTTCGCCTCCCCAGAACCGAGGAGAGTACGCGAAGAAATACACAGAATAGCTGTATATAGCACAATAGTCTACTCTATCCTGTCCTAACCTAGCCAGACGTAATGTAAGCAAACGTACCCTAACTTAACATAATGTGCCAGGACCAGAGCTGTTTGCCTCCCCAGAGACAAGCAGAGCATATTAGGATAGACTAGAGCCCAGAAATCCATAGAATCGCAGTGCG
>NW_016930443.1:0-586 GCF_001483705.2 Eufriesea mexicana
TTGACGGAGTTAGGCGACCTATTCACCATGCTATAACAGATTATTGATTTTGAATAGACCTTTCCTCTGGCAAGTAGAAGAGTGTACTTGTCACTGGATTGAAGGCGTTATTCGTTCTATCCACCAAGCTATTGCAGGATATAGACTTTGAATAGACCTATTCTCTGGCAAGTAGATAGCAGTACATGCCATTGGACTGAAGGCGATCGGCAATCTATTCACCAAGCTACATCAGGTTATAGATTTTGATCAGACCTATTCTCTGGCAAGTAGATGGCTGTTCTTGCCAATGCATGGAAGGCGTTAGGCGAACTAGTCACCAAGGTATTGCGGATTATAGATTCTGAATAAACCTATCCTTTGGCAAGTAGATGGCTGTAATCGCCATTTAATTGGAGCCAATAAGCGATCTATTCGCCAAGCTATAACAGGTTATAGGTTTTGGATAGACCTATGCTCTGGCAACTAGGCGGCTGTACTTACCATTGGCTTGAAGGCGTTATGCGATCCATTCAGCATTATATAACAGATTATTGATTTTGAATAGACCTCTTCTCTGGCAAGAAGATAGCAGTACTTGCCATTG
>NW_016930443.1:674-898 GCF_001483705.2 Eufriesea mexicana
GGTTGAAGACGTTAGGCGACCTATTCTCCAAGCTACAACAGATTATATATTTTGAATAGACCTATTGTCTGGCAAGAAGATGGCTGTGCTTGCCATTGGATTGACGGCGCTATTCTTTCTATTCACCAAGCTATAGCAGGTTATAGACTTTGAATAGACCAATTCTCTGGCATGTAAATGGCTGTACATGCCATTGGATTGACGGAGTTAGGCGACCTATTCAC
>NW_016930444.1:0-501 GCF_001483705.2 Eufriesea mexicana
TTTATGCAAGAAGGTTACCACACTGCGATATAAGTCGAAATTGTTAATAAAATTGAATTTTCGTGACACATTCTATAGCACTGCAATGGCTACTGCGTGCCAATAGAATCTTTCCTCCTTATTTATGCATGGATGTCTGCTCAACACGATATTAGTCGAAAATGACAATAAAATTGAATTTTCCATCCAGATACTATAGAATTGCAATGGCTATAGCTGTCCAATTGAATCTTACCTCCTTATTTATACAAGAAAGTTAGCTTACCACGGTATTAGCCGAAAATGTCAATAAGATTCAATATTCCAGGCAGATTCTACAGTACTGCAATGGCTATAGCACGCCAATAGAATCTTTCCTCGTTATATATCGAAGAAAGCTAGCTCACGAAGATATAAGTCGAAAATGTCAATAAAATTGAATTTTGCAGCAAGATTCTGTAGCACTGCCATGGTTATAGCGTGCCAATAGAAACTTTCCTACTTATTTTTGCAAGGATGTCG
>NW_016930445.1:0-256 GCF_001483705.2 Eufriesea mexicana
GGCCACATTTCTGGCCTCCGCTGAACCCAGCAGAACACATTAGTGGAGAGTAGAACGGAGGAATCCATAGTATCGCAGTGTATCAGAAAATTCTAAACTACCCAAACCAAACCAAAACAAGTCGAACATAACGAAACGTAGCCTAACACATCTTAACGTGCCGAGACCGCTATTGCTGCCCTTACCAGAGCCAAGCTGAAGGCATTGGAGCAGTTTATGGCGCAGGAATCCACTTAATAGCAGACCATAGCACTAA
>NW_016930445.1:379-2352 GCF_001483705.2 Eufriesea mexicana
GTAGTACGCTGAAATCCATAGAATCCCGTTGTATGTCTGAAAATTCGGAGCAACCCAGACCTAGCCAAGACCAACAGAACATAACCGAACATAGAGGAACTCAAACTAACGTGCCGAGACCGATATTGCTGCCATTCGTGGAGCCATGCAGCACATTGTAGAGCACTGTAGAGGACAGAAATTGTCCGATAATCAGTGTACAGCCCAGAAATTGAAGCTATCCTGACCAAACTTAGCCTGGCCCAGCACAACCGAACGAAAAATGACTCACAGTAGCATGTAAATGCCATTATTGCTGGCCTTCCCAGAGCCAGGCTGAGAACATTAGAGCACTGTAGGGCGTAAATATCCACATAATAGAGGACTATACCGCTAATGTCAAAGCTACCTCTCCTAACCTAACCAATATTAACATAACTAAATGTAACATCACACAACCAATCTTTCCGCGACCACAATTGTTGGCCTCCACGGAGCTAAGCAGAGCACATTATTGATGAGTTGGACGCAGAAATAGATAGAACCGCAGTTTACATCAGAAATGTTAAAGCGATCCTGACCGAACATTGCCTAAACCTACCTAACCTAGCTATACCTGGCACAACATAACGTGCCGCGGCCACTATTGCTGGCCTTCCCATGGTCGAGCAGAGTCTGGTGGAGCACAGAAGATCGCAGAAGTCCATACAATAGAAGTGTGCAGCACAAAAGTAGGAGCTATCGTAGCCTAACACAACGTAACCTAACACAACCAAGCGTAATATATCTTTACCCAACGTGCCACGACCGCTGTTGCCGGCCTTCGGAGAGTCGATCAGAGTATTGTAGAGCAGTGTAGGGTATTGAAATCCTCAGAGTATTGGTGTACAGCATAAATGTCAAAGCAATTCTATCCTAACATGACCATACGTAATATAGCCAAACGCAACATAACTCAGCCTAACGTGCGGAGACCACTATTGCCGGCCTCCGCACTGCCAAGCACAATATACTAGGGCTCATTAAAGCGTAGAAATCGACCGCATTGCAGTGCATAGCGCAAAAGTCTGAAACACCATGAGCAATCCTAACCAAACCTAACCTAACCAAACGTAACATAGCCCACCCAAACGTGCCGCGACCAACACTCCTGCCGTCCCCAGAGGCAAGCAGAATATGGTGGAGCTCAGTAGAGCACAGAAGTCCACAGAAGGTCTGTGTTGAGCACATATACCAAAGCTATCCTAACCTAACCCAACCTACCCCAACCTAACCAAACGTGACGTAACTCAACCTTACGTGCCGGGATCAGTATTGCTGCCCTCCCCAGAGCCCAGCAGAGCATACTCGATCACACTAGAGCGCAGAAGTCCATCGAACATCTGAACTTAGCACAAAAGTAAAAGCTGTCCTTGCCAAACTTTGCCAAACCCAACCTAACGGAACACAACCTGTCTTATCATAACGTGCAGTGACCACCATTGCTAGCCTTCCCAACGCCAAGCAGAACGCACTGGGACGCTGTAGAGCGCTGGAATCGACAGAATATCAGTGTATACCACGAAAGACAAATCTATCCAAACCTAACACAGACTAACTTAACGCAACTGTACGTAGCCTAACAGAGACTAATGTGCCTAGACCGCCATTATCGGCCACCACTGATTCGACCAGAGTATAGTAGAGGCAGGTAAATCGCAGAAAGCCACCAAGTAGCAACGTATAGCACAAAAGTCAAAGATGTCCATACCTAACCAGACCTAACATAACAGAACAGAACGTGCAATAATTAATCCTAACGTGCCGATACCCCTGTTCCTGGCCCCCATGGAGCCGTGCAGAACATGTTGCAGCACAGTAGAGTGCAGAGATCCACCAAATAGGATTGTGTAACACAGAAGTCGTAGCCATACTAACCAAACGTAGCCTAACCAAGCATAACCAAACGTAAAATAGCAAAACCTAACTGGCCGCGACCAATGTTGCTGGCATCC
>NW_016930446.1:0-967 GCF_001483705.2 Eufriesea mexicana
GCTCTGCCTGGCTTTGCGGAGGCCAGCGTTACTGTTAGCGGCACGTTAAGTTGTGTTTGGTTACGTTTGGTTGGGAGAGGTTTGGTTGGGTTAGGTTAGGAAATCTTTGACATATGTGCTCGAAACTTACTTCCTATGGACTCCTGTGCTCTGCTGTGCTCTAGTATACTCTGCTCGAATCTGGTGATGCCAGCATCAGTGGTCATGGCGCGATAGGTTGTGTTATGCTACGTTTGGCTAGGTAGCTGTTGGTTAGGTTGGGATAGGTTAGCTTTGACTTTTGTATCATGCACCGCTATTTTAAGGGCTTCTGTGCTCTACATTGCTCTACTGTACTCTGCATCGCTCTGGGGATGCCTGTAATATAGGTCTCGGCACGTTGGGTTGAGTTTGGCTACGTTAGGTTGAGTTAGGCTACGTTTGGTTAGGCTTTGTTAGCCTGGGTTAGGTTCGGATTGCTTTGACATTCGTGGTATAGAATGTTTTTCAGCGGACTTCTGCACTCTACTGTGCTCCAGTATGTTCTATTTGTCTCTGTGGAGGCCAGCAATAATGTTCGTGGCAAGCTTGGGTGAGATATGTCTCATTCGGCTTGGCCATGTTTGGACAGGTTTGGTAAGGATAGCTTTGACTTTTGTGCTATACAGTGCTATTCGATCGATATCTGCGCTCTGTATCTCACTACTAGCATATGCTTGGCTCTGAGTATGCCAGAAATAGAAGTCTCTGCCCGTTTCGTTTAGTTATTCTACGTCCTGTAAGGCTAGGTTAGGCCAGGTTAGGCTAGTATGTCATTGGCTTTTGTGCTGTACACTGATAATTGGTGGCTTTCTGCTACCTACTGTGCTCTAGTATATTCTGCTCGAATCTTGGGAGGTCAGCAATCGTGGTCTCGGCACGTCAGGATGGCATATGTTACGTTTGGTTTCGTTACCTTTGGTCACGATAGGATTGGGCATCTCTTACT
>NW_016930447.1:0-228 GCF_001483705.2 Eufriesea mexicana
AGCCATTGCAATGCTCTGGAATCTGGATGTAAAATTCAATTTTACTGACATTTTCGACTAATAACTTAGTGAGCTACCTTTTTTGCATATGTAAGGAGGAAAGATACTTTTGGCGTGCTATAGCCATTGCAATGCTCTGGAATCTGGCTGGAAAGTTCAATTTTATTGACAGTTTCGACTAATATCGCGGTGTGCTATCTCTCTTGCATAAATAAGGAGGGAAGATAC
>NW_016930447.1:352-576 GCF_001483705.2 Eufriesea mexicana
TGTGCAATAGGCATTTCCATGCTATAGAATCTGGCAGGAAAATAAAATGTTATTGACATTTTCGACTAATGTCGTGGTGAGCTAACTTTCTTGCATAAATAAACAATAAAGATACCATTGGCGTTCTATAGCCAATGCAATGCTCTGGAATCTGGCTGGAAAATTCCATTTTACTGACATTTTCGACTAATATCGTAGTTATCTGCCTTTCTTGCATAAATAAG
>NW_016930447.1:729-1220 GCF_001483705.2 Eufriesea mexicana
TGCTACAGCCACTGCAAAGCTATGGAATCAGGCTGGAAAGTACAATTTCATTGACAGCTTCGACTAATATCGTGGTGAGGTATCTTTTTTGCATAAATAAGGAGGAAAGATTCTATTCGCGTGCTATAGCTATTGCAATGATATTGAATGCGATTGGAAAATTCAAATTTATTGGCATTTTCGACTAATATCTTGGTCAGCTAACTTTCATGCATAAATAAGGATGAAAGATTCAATTGGCGCGCTATAGCCATTGCAATGCTATAGAATCTGGCTGGAAAATACAATGTTAGTGACATCTTCGACTAATATCATGGTGAGCAATCTTTCTTGCATAAATAAGGAGCAAAGGTTCCATTGGCGTGCTATAGCCGTTGCAATGCTCTGGAATCTGGCTGGAAAATTCAATTTTATTGACAGTTTCGACCAATATCGTGGTGAGCTAACTCTATTGCATAAATAAGGAGGGAAGATTCTATTGGCGTGCTATA
>NW_016930448.1:0-332 GCF_001483705.2 Eufriesea mexicana
TCCAGCCAGATTCTACTGCATTGCTATGGCTATAGCACGCCAAAAGCATCTTTCCCACTTACCCACGCAAGGAAGATAGCTCACCACGATATTAGCCGAAAATGTCAACCAAATTGTATTTTCCAGGCACAACCTATATCATTGCAATGGCTATAGCACTAAAAAGCATCTTCCCACCATAGTTACGCAAGGATGCTAGCTCACCACGATATTAGTCGAAAACGTCAACAAAATTGTATTTTCCAGCCACATTCTATATCATTGCAATGGCTATAGCACGTAAAAAGCATCTTTCCGCGTTACTTATGCAAGGAAGTTAGCTCACCACGATA
>NW_016930448.1:377-720 GCF_001483705.2 Eufriesea mexicana
AATGGCTATTGCACGCCAATGGAATCTTTCCTCCTTTCTTAGTCAAGAAAGTTAGCTCACCACAATATTATTCAGTCTATAGCACGCCAACAGGATCCGTCCTCCTTATATATGCAAGCAAGTTAGCTCACCACTATATTAGTCGAAAATGTCAATAAAATTGAACTTTCCAGCCAGATTCTATAGCATTGCGACGGCTATAGCACGTGAATTGAACCTTTCCGCCTTATATATGCAAAAAAGTTATCTCACCACGATGTTAGTCGAAAATGTCAAAAAATTTGAATTTTCCAAGCACATTCTATATCAACGCAATGGCTATTGCACGCCAATTGAATCTTTC
>NW_016930448.1:982-1554 GCF_001483705.2 Eufriesea mexicana
AGTTAGCTCACCACAATATTATTCGGAAATGTCAAGAAAATTGAATTTCCCAGCTTGATGCTCTAGCAATGAAATGCCTATAGCACGCCAGTACAATCCACCCCTCTTATTTATTCAATAAAGTTAGCTCACCACGATATTAGTCGAAAATGTCAACAAAATTGAACTTTCCAGCCAGATTCTATAGCATTGCGACGGCTATAGTACGAACGCCAATTGGATCCTTCCTCCTAATATATGCAATAGAGTTAGCTCTCCACGATATTAGTCGAAAATGTCAATAAAATTGAATTTTCCAGCCAGATTCTATAGCATCGCGGCGGCTATAGCACGTGAATTGAATCTATCCTCCTTATATATGCAAGAAAGATATCTCACCACGATGTTAGTCGAAAATGTCAATAAATTTGGATTTTCCATTCACATTCTATATCAACGCAATGGCTATAGCACTCCAATAGGATCTTTCGTCCTTATTTATGCAAGAAAGTTAGCTCACCACAATATTAGACGAAAATGTCAATAAAATTGAACTTTCTAGACAGATTCCACAGCATTGCAATGGCTATAGC
>NW_016930449.1:0-483 GCF_001483705.2 Eufriesea mexicana
CCAATCTATAACAGGCTATTGGTTTTGAGTAGACCTATCCTCTGGCAAGTAGATGGCAGTACTCGCCACTGGATTGAAGGCGCCAGGCGACCTATTCACCAAGCTATAACAGGTCATTGATTTTGAATAGACATATCTTCTGGCAATTCGATGCCTGCACTTGCCATTGGATTGAAGGCGTTGGGCGATCTATTCACCAAGCTTTAACAGGATATAGTTTTCGCATAGACCTATTTTCTGGCAAGTAGATGTCTGCACTTGCCATTGGATTGAAGGCGTTATGCGATCTATTTACCAAGCTATTACACGTTATAGATTTTGGATAGACCTATTCTCTGGCAAGTAGATGGGTGTACTTGCCATTGGATTGAAGGCGTTATGCGATCTATTTACCAAGCTATTACACGTTATAGATTTTGGATAGACCTATTCTCTGGCAAGTAGATGGCTTTACTTGCCATTGGATATAAGGCGTTAGGCGAT
>NW_016930450.1:0-1313 GCF_001483705.2 Eufriesea mexicana
AGCGCAGAAATCCGCCGAATAGCAGCGTACAGCACAAAAGGCAAAGCTATCATATCCCAGCCAAGCCAAACCTAACCCAACCAAACCTAACCTAGCCAAGCGTAATCGATCTACACGTAACGTCACGCGACCTCCATTGCTGGCCTCTCCAGGGCCATGCAGAAATTATTAGAGGAGAGTTGGGCGTAGCAATCCATGGAATCGCAGTGTACAGCAGAAAAACCAAAGCTACCCAAGTGCTACCCATGCTAGCATAAATTAACCAAACGTAACATGGCACAATCTAAAATACCGCGGCCCCAATTTCTGGCTTCCCCAGAGCAAAGCAGAAAATATTATAGCTCACCAGAGTAGAGAAATCCACTCAAAAGTAGTGTGTAACACAAAAGTCAAAGGTACCTTATCCTAACGTAACCAATCATAACACTACCGAACGTAACCAAACTCAACCAAACATGCCGCCACCACCATAGCTGGCCTCCCCAGCAGATCCAAGCAGAATGTGCAAGAGCACGGTAGAGCGCAGCAAGTCTCCAAATAGCATTGCATAGCACAAAAGTCAGAGAAAACCTAACTTAACCATGCCTACCCCAACATAACAAAACGTGGACTATCTAAAGCCAACGAGCGGGGTCCACTACTACTCGCTTCCCCGTCGCCAAGCAAAGCATATTAGAGGGGCGTGGAGCGCAGAAGTCCATAGAATCGCAATGTAGGGCGGAAAGGTCAAAGCTCTCCTAACCTAAGCCTGACAAGCCTATTCTAACCAAGCGTAACATAACCCAAACAAACGTATCGATATGACAGTTGCTGGCATCCTCAGAGCGACGCAGAGCATAATAGAGGTCAGTACAGCGTAGAAATCGACGGCACTGCAGTGTATAGCGCAAAAGACATAAATATCCTGAACAAACCTAACCTAACCTTACCTAACCAAACGTAGCATACACTCAATCAAACGTGCCGCGACAACTATTGCCTGCCTCCTCGGAGCCAAGCTGAATACACTAAAACACAGTAGTGGGCAGTAATCCAACGTATTGCAGTGTATAGCGCAAAAGCCTAAGATATCCTAACCTAACCTGTCCTACCCTGACCTAACCGAACGTAGCCTAGCTATACATAAAGTTCCGCGACCACCATTGTTTGCCTCCCGGGCGTCGAGCAGAGTATAGTAGAGCAATGCAGACAGCAGAAATCAATCGAAGAGCAGTGTATAGCACAGAAGCCAAAGCAAATAGCACAGAAGCCAAAGTTATCCTATCCTAACGTGTGCAAACGTAACCTAACCAAACGTAACGAAACTCAACATA
>NW_016930451.1:0-390 GCF_001483705.2 Eufriesea mexicana
TATGGAACGATGAAGGACAGTTGCGATATATATGGAGATATTTTCAATTGACATAACGGAACTGATTGCAGCCGTCATCACACTACTGCAGCCGTTGGATTAATCTGTTCACTGATGACTTAAATTCCACAACAGTTCTAGAATAACGAGTGTATACATCAGGCATGAATGCAGATATTAATAATTCCCTGCACGGCAGCTAGTACATCCACCAACAGAGCACTGCACCCGTTCGATTAATCTATCCAGTGATGGTATTTATTCCACAGTAGTTCTAGAGAAGTCAATGAACACATGAGTTATGTCCAGAGATATTTACTACTTCCAGTACGATAGTTTGTAAATACACCAATAGAGCAATGTAGTCGTTGGATTAAGCTCCTCTGTGAT
>NW_016930452.1:0-1174 GCF_001483705.2 Eufriesea mexicana
CCTCCTTATTTATGCAAGAAAGTTAGCTCAACGCGATATTAGTCGTAAATGTCAATCAAATTATATTTTGCGGCCACATTGTAACGCATTGCAATGGCTATTGCAAGCCAAAAGGATCTTTCATCTTTACCTATGCAAAGATGCCAGCTCTCAACGATATTAGTCGAAAATGTTAGTAAAATTGAATTTTCCAGCAAGATACTATATCATTGCAATGGCTATAGCACGCCAATGGATTCAACCAAAGTTAATTATTCAAAACAGATAGCTCACCATGATATTAGCCGAAAATGTAGATAAAATTGAATTTTCCAGGAGGATTCTATAGCATTGCAATGCCTATAGCATGCCAATAGAATCTTTCCTTCTTATTTACGCCAGAAAGTTAGCTCACCACGATAGTAGCCGAAAATGTCATAGCATTGTATTTTCCAGCCACATTCTATACCACTGCAATTCCTATAGCAATCAAATAGGATCATTCCTCCTTACTTATGCATCGAAGATAGCTCACCACGATATTAGTCGATAATGTCAATACAATTGAACTTTCGAGGAGGATTCTATAGCATTGCATTGCCTGTAGCACGCCAATAGAACCTTTCCTCCTTATTTATGCCAGAAAGTTAGCTCACCACGATAGTAGCCGAAAATGTCATGGAATTGTATTTTCCAGCCACATTCTATACCATTGCAATTCGTATAGCAATCAAATAGGATCATTCCTCCTTACTTATGCAACGAAGATAGCTCAGCACGATATTATTCGAAAATGTCAATAAAATTGAATTTTCCTTCCAGATACTATAGCGTTGCAATGCCTAGGGCGCGCTAGCAGAATCTTTGATAATTATATATGCAAGAAAGATATCTCACCACATTATTAGCCGAAAATGTCAAAAAAATTGAATTTTTCCATAACGATTCTGTAGCATTGCAATGCCTGTAGCACGCCAATATAATCTTTCCTCCTTATTTATGCAAGAAAGTTAGCTCACCGCGATATTAGTCGTAAATGTCAATAAAACTGTATTATCCAGCCAGGTTGTACAGGACTGCAATGACTATAGCTCGCAAATAGAATCCTTCCTCCTTTTTTATGCAAGAAAGTTAGCTTACCACGATATTAGTCGAAAATGTCAATAAAATAGTACTTTCCAGCCAGATTCTATAG
>NW_016930453.1:0-623 GCF_001483705.2 Eufriesea mexicana
CTGGGGAGGCAACCATATTGGTCTAGGCACGTTAGGGTGGCTTACGCTACGTTTGGTTACGTTGCGTTTTGTTAGTTTTGGATGCGATATGTTTGACTTTTGTGGCATACAATGCTATATGGTGGCTTTCTGCGGTCTACTGCGGTCTTGTATACTTTGCTCGACTCTGGGGTGGCCAGCAATAGCGGTCGCGACACGATAGTTTCAGCTATGTTAAGATTGGTTAGGCTAGGTTTGGTTAGGTATGATTGTGATATATTTGACTTTTGTGTTGTAAACTCCTATCCGTTGGATTTCCGCGCTATGATCTAGTATGGACTGCTTGGCATTGGGGAGGCCAGAAATAGTGGTGCCTGCTCGTTAGGTTTAGTTGGTCCACGTTTGGTTATGCCAGATCAGGTCACGTTGGCTTATGTAACATTTGGCTTTTGTGCTATACACCAGTGGCCCGCTGCGCTCTACTGTGCTCTAGTATATTCTGCTTTGCTCTGGGGTTTCCGGCAATAGTGTTCTCGGCACGTTAGGTTAGGTTATGGTTCGTTTGGTTATATTCCGTTTGAATATGTTAGGATAAGATACTTTTGCCTTTTGCGCTGTACACTGATTTTCGGTGGATTTCTGCG
>NW_016930454.1:0-1438 GCF_001483705.2 Eufriesea mexicana
ATACAAACAACCATACATACAACCATGCATACATCCATACATTCATCCATACAAAACATCCATTCATACATATATCCACCAATCCATCAATCCATAATTACATCCATACATACATAGATACATACATCCATCCATACAACCATACATATATAAATCCATACACCCATACATCCGTACATCCATACGTGCATACATGCATACATCCATACATCCATGCATCCATCCGTCCATCCATCCATGCATCCATACACACATCAACACACACATCCATACATACGTACATACATACATCCATACATAAATCAATACATTCCTCCATACAAACAACCATACGTACAACCATGCATACATCCATACATTCATCCATACAAACATCCATACATACATCCATCCACCAATCCATCAGTCCATCATTTCATCCGAACATACATAGATACATACATCCATCCATCCATACATCCATACATATAAAAATCCAAACATCCATACATCCGTACATCCATACATTCGCACGTCCATACATCCATACCCCCATACATCCATACATCCATCCATACAGCCATTCATCCATACATACATCCATCCATACCTCAATCCATCCATACATACATCCATCCATCCGCCCATACATCCATACACATATACCTCCATATGTCCACCCATCCATACATCGATCGATCCATGCATCCATCCATCCATACATCAATCCAACAATCCATCCATCCATCCAGACATCGATCGTTCCATACATCCATAGATCCATACATCGATCGATCCATACATCCATTAGTCCATACATCAACCCACCAATCCATCCATCCATCCAGACATTAATACATATATCAATACATACATCCACACATACGCCCATACTTACAACCATACAAGCATCCATACAAACATCCATGCATACATCCATACATTCATCCTTACAAACATCCATAAATACATCCATGCATACATCCATACATTCAGCCATACAAACATCCATAAATACATCCGTTTTTCCGCCCGACCTCCTATCCATTCATCCTCCCACACGTCCATGCATCCATGCATCCGTATAACCATACAATCGTACATCCATACATCCATTCATACAATCATCCATACATAAATAACTCAAATACATCCATACTTTCAAACATCCATACATACATACATCCATACATTCATACATCCATCCTACCATACATCCATCCATTCACCCATACACCCTTCCACCCATCCAGGCATCCGTCCATCCACTCATCCATTCATTCATTCTTCCGTCCATCCACCTAGCCATTCATCCATACACACATCCATAGATCCAAGTCCATGCATCCATACATCAATACATATATCCATCCGTACATCCGTCCAACCGTACATACATACATTCATACATCCGTCCAACCACACTTCCATACATTCATACATCCATACATACATAAAC
>NW_016930455.1:0-824 GCF_001483705.2 Eufriesea mexicana
ACACGTTACGATTGCTATGGTCTGGTTAGGCTACGTTTGGTTAGGATAGCTTCTACTTTCGCGGTATACACAATAGTTCTGGGCATTTCTGTGATCTACTGTGCTTTGCTACATTCTGCATATCACTGTGGAGGCCAGCAATAGCGGCCCCGTCGTGTCAGGATGGGTCAGGTTCCGTTTGCTTGTGCTACGTTTGGCCAGGTTCGGATATGCTACTTTGTCTTTTGTGCTGTACACCGATATTCTATGGACTTCCGCGCACTCACGTGCTCTAATATGCACTTCTTGGCGCTGGAGATGCCGGCAGTATAGTTCTCGTCACGTTATGTTGCGTTAGACTACGAACGGGTAGGTTATGCTGTGTCGAGTTAGGACAGGCTATGTTAGGTCGAGTAACGACAGGTTATGTTTGACCTTGGTGCTTTTACATTGCATTGCGTTGGGTTTCTGCGCTCTCCAGTACTCTAGTATACTCTGCTTGGCGCAGGGGTGGCCCTCAATAGTGGTCTCATCACGTTAGCTTGAGTATGGATGCGTTCGGTGATGTTAGTATGGGATAGGAGATGCTATTGTGATATACGTTGCTATCCGCGGACACCTGCGCTCTACTGCGTTCCAATATCTTCCCCTTGTCTATGGCTAGGCCAGCAATAGTGGCCTCGGCACGTTAGGTTGCGTTATGTTACGTTCGGTTTGAGTAGGCTATGCCAAGCTCGGTCAGGTTATCTCCCACTTTCTTGCTATACACTGCTATTCGGGGAATTTCTGCGCTCGACTGTGCTCTACCATACTCATCTTGACCCTGGGAGGCCAGCAATGGTGAT
>NW_016930456.1:0-512 GCF_001483705.2 Eufriesea mexicana
TATTCACCAAGCTATAGCAGGTTATAGATTTTGAATAGACTTATTCTCTGGCAAGGAGTTGGCGGTACTTGCCATTGGATTGTAGGCGTTAGGAGATATATTCACCAAGCTATAACAGATTTTAGATTTTGAATAGACTTATTCTCTGGCAAGGAGTTGGCGGTACTTGCCATTGGATTGTAGGCGTTAGGAGATATATTCACCAAGCTATAACATAATATTGATTTTGTATAGATATATCATCTGGCAAGATGATGGCTGTACTTGCCATTGGATTGAAGGCGTTGGGCGATCTATTCACCAGGCTATAACAGATTATAAATTTTCAATCTACCCATTGCCGGGCATGTAGATGGTTGTACTTGCCATTGGATTGAAGGTGTTGGGCGAACTATTCACCAAGCTATAACATAATATTGATTTTGTATAGATATATCATCTGGCAAGATGATGGCTGTACTTGCCATTGGATTGAAGGCGTAAGGCGATATATTCACCAAGCTATAACAGAT
>NW_016930457.1:0-1209 GCF_001483705.2 Eufriesea mexicana
TATCTCTCTTACATAAATAAGAAGGATAGATGTTGTTGGCGTTCCATAGCCATTACAATGCTACAGAATCTAGCTGCAAAATACAATTTTATTGACATTTTCGACTAATATCGTGTTGCACTATCTCTCTTGCAGATATTAGGAGGAAAGATTCTACTGCCGTGCTATAGCCATTGCAATGCTATAGAATCTGGCTGGAAAATACAATCTTATTGACATTTTCGTCTAAGATCGTTGTGAGCTTACTTTCATGCATATGCAAGGAGGAAAGATTCTACTGGCGTGCTATAGCTATTGGAATGCTGTAGAATCTGGCTGGAAAATACAATCTTATTGACATTTTCGTCTAAGATCGTTGTGAGCTTACTTTCATGCATATGCAAGGAGGAAAGATTCTACTGGCGTGCTATAGCTATTGGAATGCTGTAGAATCTGGCTGGAAAATACAATTTTATAGACATTCTTGAGTAATATCGTGGAGAACTAACTTTCTTGCATAAATAGGGACGAAATATACCATTGGCGCGCTACATCCAATGCGATGCTACAGAATCCGTCTGGAAAACTCGATTTAATGAACATTTGCGGCTCATATCTTGGTGAGCTACCTTTCCCGCATAAATAATGAGGAAAGATGCTATTGGCGTGCTATAGCCATTTCACTTATCTTGAATCTGGCTGGAAAATATCTTGAATCTGGCTGGAAAATTCAATTTTATTGACATTGTCGTGTACTATCGTGGCGACCTAACTTTCTTGCACATATAGGCAGGAAAGATTCTACTGCCGTGCTATAGCCATTGCAATGCTGTAGAATCTGCATGGAAAATACAATTTTATAGACATTCTTGACTAATATCGTGACGAACAATCTTTCTTGCATAAATAATGAGGTAATATTCTACTGGCCTGCTATAGTCATTGCGATGCTGTAGAATCTGGCTTGAAAATTCAATTTTATTGACATTTTCGACTAATATCGTGGGGGCTAACTTTCTTGCATAAATAATGAGGTAATATTCTACTGGCCTGCTATAGTCATTGCGATGCTGTAGAATCTGGCTTGAAAATTCAATTTTATTGACGTTTTGGACTAATATCGTGGTGACCTAACTTTCTTGCATATGCAAGGAGGGTAGAGCCTATTGGCGTACTGTAGTCATTGGAATCCTGTAGAATCTGGCTGGAAAATACAATTTTATTGACATT
>NW_016930458.1:0-581 GCF_001483705.2 Eufriesea mexicana
ACAGTGGTCTCGGCGCTTCATTTATTGCTGGGCTCCGCTCGCATGTGAGTAGTTTTGTTATGTGAGGAAATGATAGCTTAGACTTTTGTGCCGTTGATTGCTATTCGGTGGATTTGTGCGCCCTACTGCGCTCTAATATGTTCTGCTTGGCTGTGGGTTGGCCAGTGGTAGTGGTCCCGCCACGTTCGCTTGTATTATGTTACGTTACGACATGGTAGGTTAGTAAGGCTTGGTTTGGATATCTCTGGATTTTCGCTTTACACAGCTGTGGATTCGGTGGATTACGGCGCTGTACATTGTAGTGCTATACTCTTCTCGAATCTGTGTAGGCGAGTAGTAGTTGTCTTGGCACGTTACCCTCAATTGTGTTATGTTTGACTATGCTATGTAAGTATAGATTGGGTAGCTTTGACTTTCGTGCTATACACTGTTATACGGTGTATTTCTTTGATCTACTCTGCTATACTATATTCTGCTTGGCCCTGCGCACGCCAGCAATTGTTGTCTCCGCACGTTACCTTGAGATGGGCTACGTTTGACTAGATTATGCTGGAACACATTTGGGTAGGATAGCTTTGACT
>NW_016930459.1:0-3772 GCF_001483705.2 Eufriesea mexicana
TGTGCTATAATATGCTCCGCTTGGCGCAGGCGAGGCCAGCAATATTGGTTCGGGCACGTTGCATTTAGTTAGGTTACGTTCGGCTATGTTACGATGGGATAAGTTAAGGAAGGGTAGCTTAATCTTTTGTGCTATACACAGCTATTCGGTGGATTCCTGCACTCTGCTGTGCACTAATAGGTTCTGCTTTGTCCTGGGGTGGTCAGCAATAGTGGTGTAGGCACTTTAGGTTGCGTTTACTTCGTTCGGTAATCTTAAGTTTGATCAGGTGAGGATACCATATCATTGAATTTTGTGCTTCACACTGCTATTCGGTGGATTTCTGCGCTCCTGGTTGCTCTACTGCACTCCGCTCGGCTCTGGGGAGGCCAGCAATAGCGATCGTGGCACAGTGGCTTGAGTTAACGTTCGGATAGGTTAGTTTAGGCTACGTTTGGCTATGATGGCTTCGACTTTTGTGCTGTACACAGCTCTTCGGCGGATTTCAGCGCTCTGCATTGCTCTTCAATGCTCCGTCCGACCTTGGTGCGCCCAGCAGTAGCGGTCGTTGCACGGTAGGTTGGGTTAAGTTACGTTTGGTTTGGTTAGGTTAGGTTACGTTTGGCTAGGATGGCTCTGAATTTTGTGTCTTCGGTGTATTTCTGCGCGGTGCTGTGTTCTAGTACGTTCTGCTTTTCAATGGAAGTTCAGTAATACTGGACTAGGCACGATTGGTTTGATTGCGTTACGATAGGTTATGTCATGTTTGATTAGGTTAGTGTAGGGCATGTTTAACTTTTGCGATATACACTGCTATACGAAGGACTTCTGCCCTCTACTATGCTCCAGTATATTCTGCTTGGCTGTGCGGAGGCCAGCAGTATAGGCCTTGGCGCGTTATTCTGAGTTAGGTTCTGCTTGGTTATGTTACGATTGGTTAGGCTAGGATAGCATAGTTTTGGCTTTTGCGCTATAAACTGATATTAGGTGAATTCCTGCAGTCTACTGTGTTATTAGGATAGCATAGTTTTGGCTTTTGCGCTATAAACTGATATTAGGTGAATTCTTGCAGTCTACTGTGTTCTAATACGTTCTACCTTGCTCTGGGGAGATCAGCAATAGTGGGGTTGGCGCGTTAGTCTGTGTAAGGTTCGTTTGGTTATATTTCGTTTGGTAAGGTTGGGATAGTGTAACTGTGACCTTTGTGCTTTACACTGCTATTCGGAGGATTCCTGCGCTCTACTCTGCTCTAATATATACAGCCGTACTCTGGGGAGGTCAGCAACTGTTGTGAAGGCTCGTTAGGTCTAGTTAGGTTACGTGTGGTAAGGTTATTTTAGCATGCGTTTTGTTTTGATATCTTTGACATTTCTATTATACCCAGCCATCGTGTTGACTCTTCCTCTGCACTCTCCTCCTATATCTTCTACTTGGGGATGGGGAGGCCAGCAGTAGTGTCTTGGCACGTAATATTGCGTTAGGTTACGATTCGTTATGTTACGTTTTGTTAGGTTAGGAAAGGATATCTTCGAATTTTGTTCTGTACACTGCTATTCGGCGGTTTTCTGCGCTCTTCGTTGCTCCACTATACTCTTCTCGACACTGGGGATGCCAGAAATAACGGTCGCGGCACGATAGGTTGAGATATGTTACGTTCGCTAAGCTCAGTTTAAGTTAGGTTCGTCTAAGTTGGCTTTGACTTTTGTGCTCAACACTACTATTCGGTGCATTTCTGCGCTCCACTGTGCTCTAATATGTCCTGCTTGGCTCTGCGGAGGCCAGCAATTGAGGCCTCGTCCTGTTAGGTTGTCTTCGGATTGACGTGATGGCTTCGACTTTTGCGCTATACACTGCTATTCGGAGGATTCCTGCGCTCCAGTGTGATCTCATACTCTCTGCTTTGATCTGGAGAGGCTACCAATAGTGGTCTCCGCACGATAGGTAGAGATTTGATACGTTCGGTTATGTTACGTTCGGCTGCGTCAGGATACGGTAGCTTCGACTATTGTGCTATGAACTGAGATTCTGTGGATTCCTGCGCTCTATTCTGCTCTATTATGTTCTGCTTGTCCATGCCAGGACAGTAGTGGTGGTCTCGGCACGTGAGGATGAGTTAGGCTACGTTCGGTTACGTACCGTTTGGCTAGGTTAGGACAGGTTAGCTTTGACTATCGTGCTATACGCTGCTGTACGGCGGATTTCTGCGATCTACTGTACTCTAGTGGGCTCTGCTTGACTCTGGGAAGACCAGCAACTCTGGTCCCGAAAAGTTAGTATTTGCTATGTTACGCTCGCCTTGGTTTGGTTTGGTTATGCCTGGAAATTGTAGCTTTGACTATTGCGCTGTGCACTACTATTCGGCCGATACCTGCGATCTGCATTGCAATGATATCATCTGCTTCCCATAGGGACGCCAGTGGCACGTTTGGATTGGTTATGCTACGCTGGGATAGGCTACGTTAGGCAACGTTTTGTACTGATGGCTCCGGCATTTACGCTATGCACCGCTATTCGGTGGATTTCTGCACTCTACATTGCTCCACTATGCTCCACGCGACTCTCGGCATGCCAGCAATTTTGGTCGAGGCACGTTAGGTCGAGTTAGGCTACGTTTGGTAGGGTAAGATTTGGCTAGGTTTGGTCAGTATAGATTTGACTTTCTTGCTGTACACGGTCATTCAGAAGGCTCCTTCCCACCACTGTGCTCTAGCATGTTCTGCTTGGCTCTGTGGATGCAAGGAATATATGTATCGGCCGCTTAGGTTTAGTTACTCTGCGTTCGCCTTGCTTAGGTTTGCTCTGGTTTGGTGAGGATGGCTTTGGCTAGTGCGCTGTGCACTGCTATTTGACGGACTCCTGCGCTCTACTGTAATCTAATATTCTCTGCTTTGCTCTGCGGTGGTCAGAAAGAGTGGCCGCAACGCATTATGTTGAGTTAGGTTACTCTTGGCTACGTTAGGTTTGATTGGGTTTGGTTAGGATACCTTTGACTTTTGTGCTATACACTGCTACTCGGTGGACTTCTGCCCTTCACATCGCCCTACTATACTCTTCTCGACTCTGGAGAGACCAGCAATATCTGCCGTGGCGCGATAGGTTGAGTTTGGTTACGCCTGGTTGGGTTAGGTTTAGCTACGTTTGGTAAGGGTGGCTTTGACTTTTGAGTTATATAATGCTATTCGGTGGATTCTAGAACTCTACTCTGGTCTAATATGTTCTGCTCGGCCCTGGGCAGGCCAGCAGTTTATGCCTCGGCTCGCTACATTTGGTTATTTTACGTTTGGTTACGTTAGGTTAGGCCAGGTAAGGATAGGATATCTCTGTCTTTTGTGCTATACATTTCTTTTCGGCGGCTTCCCGCGATCTACTGTGCACTAGTATATTCTGCTTGGCTATTGGGAGGTCAGCAATAGTGGTTTCGGCTCGTTTGGTCTAGATAAGTTGAGTTCGGTTGTACTACGTTTGAATAGGGTATGATATGATATCTTTGACTTTTGCTCTACACGCGGCTACTCTGTGGATTTTTATCCTCTACGTTGTTCTACTCTACTCTGCTCGACACTGGCGAGATCGGTAATAGTGGTGATGTGGATTTTTATCCTCTACGTTGTTCTACTCTACTCTGCTCGACACTGGCGAGATCGGTAATAGTGGTGTCGGCCCGTTAGGTTTTGTTAGGTTATGTTCCGTTACGTTACGTTAGTTTGGATATGTTTGGATAGATTTGACTTTCGTGGTATACACTGCTATTCGTTGGATTTCTAAGCTCTACAGTGCTCTATTTTGCTCTGCT
>NW_016930460.1:0-8230 GCF_001483705.2 Eufriesea mexicana
AGATATCCCATCCTAACCTAGGCAAAAGTTACCGAACCAAACATAGCATAGCTCAACTTAACCTGCTGTGGCCACTATTCCTGGCATCCCCGGAGACAAGTACAGTGTGATAGCGCAAAATAGGGTG
This sequence comes from Eufriesea mexicana, assembly GCF_001483705.2. Taxonomy (NCBI): domain Eukaryota; kingdom Metazoa; phylum Arthropoda; class Insecta; order Hymenoptera; family Apidae; genus Eufriesea; species Eufriesea mexicana. The sequence continues at coordinate 128 of NW_016930460.1, forward strand.
CGCAAGTACATAGGATTTCCGTGTGTAGCACAAAAATCATAACCTTCCCATCCTGGCCCAACATATCCTAACCAAGCTGAACATAATCTAACTCAACGTAACGAGCCGCGACCACGATTGGTGGCATCCCCATGGCCATGCAGGGGATATTATAGAGGAGTAGGGCGCAGCAATGCGTATAATCGCAGTGTATAGCAGAAAAATCAATGCCATCCAAAACTTGCTCATGCAAACATAAACTGACCAAACGTAACCTAACATAACATAACACGCCGCGGCCACTATTTCTGGCCTTCCCAGAGAAAAGCGGAGCATGTTAGAGCGCAGTCGAGCGGAGAAATCCTCCGAGAAGCAGCATGTAGCACAAGAGTCAAAGGTACCCTCTCCTAACATAACCTACCGGAACACAATCATACGTAACCAAGGTCAACCGAAAGTGCCGCCACCAGTACTGATGGCCTTGCCGGAGCCAAACAGAATATATTAGAGGAGTGTAGGGCGCAGAAATAAATAGGATCGCAGTGTACAGCAGAAAAGTCAAAGATATCCATACCTAACCCAAGCAAACGTAACCTAACCTATAGTAGCCAAGCTCAACGTAACCTTCCGCGACACCTATTGCAGGCCTCCCCAGGGTCTAGCAGATTAGAGTAGGGCACAGCGGACGGCAGGAATCTACCGAGTAACTTTGTATAGCACGAAAGTCAAAGCTACCCTGACCAAACAAAGCCAAACCGGACGAAACGAAACGTAAGCTAACAAAACCTATCGTGGCACGACAGCTATTGCTCGCATCCCGAGAGTCGAGCGGGGTGCAGAAGAGCAATGTAGAGAGCAGGTATCAGCCGAAGAGCAGTGTATAGCACAAGAGTCAAAGCTACCCTATGCTAATCAAACCTAACGTTCCACAAATTACCGCAACCTAACCCAGAGTAACGTGCCGAGATCGATACTGCCGGGCACCACAGATCCAAGCAGAACATATTAGAGCGCAGTAGAGCGCAGAGTCACACCGAATAGAGGTTTCTTACACAAAAGTCAAAGCTATCCTATCCTAACCGTACCAAACGTAAAATGAACAAAAGTTATCTATCTCAACCTAACGCGCCGAGACGACTATTACTGTCCTCCCCAGAGCCAAGCAGAACATGCTAGAGAGCAGCAGAGCGCAGAAATGCACCGAACAACTGTTTATGCCACGAAAGTCGAAGCTATCCAATCCTAAACGAAACAAGCATACCCTAACCTTACGGAGCCTAACTCAACCTAGCGGACCGAGACCACTGCTACTGGCCTCCCCAAAGTCAAGCACAGTATACTAGAGGAGAGCAGAGCGCAGTAATCCACCGCATTGCAGTGTGTGGCACAAAAGCCAAGACATCATATGCTATCCTACCCGAACCTAACCTAACATAACGTAGCCTAACTTAACGTAAAGCGAGAAGAATACTATTGGTGGCATCCCCAGAGACGAGCTGAGAATATTAGAGTTATGTATAGCGGAGGAATCCACTGAACAGCTGTGAAAAGCGAAAAAGTCAAATCTATCCTATCCTAACCATGCCAAACGTAGCATAGCGTAAAGTTCTCTGTCTCAAACTTTCGTGCAGAGACCACCTTTGCTGGCATCCCCAACGCCGTGCAGAGCATATCAGAGCTCAGTAGGGCGCAGAATTCCAACGAATTGCCTTGTATAGCGCAAAAGTCAGAGCCATGCTAGCCAAACATAACCTAACGTTGCCTAACCAAGTATAACCCATCTCAACGGAACCTGCCACGACCGCACTTGCTGGCCTCGCCGGAGACAAACAGATGCCAGCAGAGCTATGCAGTGCACAGATATCGACCGAATAGTATAGCACGGAAGTCAAAACCATAATAACCAAACGTATCGGAACATAGCAGCCATGCGAAACACAACTCAAGCTTGCGTGTCGAGACCACCATTGCTGGACTCCGCAGTGACAAGCCGAATATCCTGGAGCACAGTAGAGCGCATATGTTGATCGTATCGCAATGTAGAGCACAAAAGTCAAGGCTGCCCAAAACTAACACAAACGAACATAACCTAATCGAACGTAGCCCAACTCAAGCTAACGTGCAAAGATCACTACTACTGGCCTGCCCAGAGTCGCACAGAGTATAGCAGAGGAATGTAGAGCGTAGAAGTCCTTCGAAAATCGGTGTAAAGCGCAAAAGTCAGCGCTATCATCTCCTAACCAGACGTTGCAAAATCGCGCAAAAGTTAACTCAGACTAACGTGCCGAGACCACAACAGGAGGCCTCCGCAAATCCAAACAGATTACACTAGAGCTCAAAAGAGCGCATGGATGCACAGAATAGTTGCGTATAGCACACAAAGCCAAGCCCACGCTGACAAAGCTCATCCTAACCTAACCAAAGTGCACGGAACCGAACTCAAGCAAACTTGCCACGTACTTCATTGCTGGCCTCGCCAGAGACAAGCAGAATGTACTAGAGTACAGTAGATCGCAGTAATCCATCGCATTGCAGTGTATAGCACAAGAGTGTATGATATCCTGACCGATACTGTCCGAACCGTGCCCAACCGAACGTAGCCTACCCCAACACAAGGTGACGAGGCTAGTGTTGCTATCCTCCTCAGAACCAAGCAGTGCATATTAGAGCAACGAAGAGCTCTGGGGATACACCGAATGTCAGTGTATGGCACAGAAGTCAAAGCTACCTTATACTAACCTAACCAAACGTAGCATGACCATACGTAAACTATCTCGACCTAACGTGCCGAGACAACCATTACTAGCCGCCACAGATTTGTGCACTGTGCAGTAGAGTAATGTAGAGCATAGGCATCCTCCGAATAGCTGCGTATAGCACAAAAGTCAATGCTATTCTCCCCTAAACTGACCAATCGTAACATAACCAAGCGTAGCCTAACACAACCGATCCTGCGATAACCACTTTTGCTGGCCTCAAAACCGGACGAAACGAAACGTAAGCTAACAAAACCTATCGTGGCACGACAGCTATTGCTCGCATCCCGAGAGTCGAGCGGGGTGCAGAAGAGCAATGTAGAGAGCAGGTATCAGCCGAAGAGCAGTGTATAGCACAAGAGTCAAAGCTACCCTATGCTAATCAAACCTAACGTTCCACAAATTACCGCAACCTAACCCAGAGTAACGTGCCGAGATCGATACTGCCGGGCACCACAGATCCAAGCAGAACATATTAGAGCGCAGTAGAGCGCAGAGTCACACCGAATAGAGGTTTCTTACACAAAAGTCAAAGCTATCCTATCCTAACCGTACCAAACGTAAAATGAACAAAAGTTATCTATCTCAACCTAACGCGCCGAGACGACTATTACTGTCCTCCCCAGAGCCAAGCAGAACATGCTAGAGAGCAGCAGAGCGCAGAAATGCACCGAACAACTGTTTATGCCACGAAAGTCGAAGCTATCCAATCCTAAACGAAACAAGCATACCCTAACCTTACGGAGCCTAACTCAACCTAGCGGACCGAGACCACTGCTACTGGCCTCCCCAAAGTCAAGCACAGTATACTAGAGGAGAGCAGAGCGCAGTAATCCACCGCATTGCAGTGTGTGGCACAAAAGCCAAGACATCATATGCTATCCTACCCGAACCTAACCTAACATAACGTAGCCTAACTTAACGTAAAGCGAGAAGAATACTATTGGTGGCATCCCCAGAGACGAGCTGAGAATATTAGAGTTATGTATAGCGGAGGAATCCACTGAACAGCTGTGAAAAGCGAAAAAGTCAAATCTATCCTATCCTAACCATGCCAAACGTAGCATAGCGTAAAGTTCTCTGTCTCAAACTTTCGTGCAGAGACCACCTTTGCTGGCATCCCCAACGCCGTGCAGAGCATATCAGAGCTCAGTAGGGCGCAGAATTCCAACGAATTGCCTTGTATAGCGCAAAAGTCAGAGCCATGCTAGCCAAACATAACCTAACGTTGCCTAACCAAGTATAACCCATCTCAACGGAACCTGCCACGACCGCACTTGCTGGCCTCGCCGGAGACAAACAGATGCCAGCAGAGCTATGCAGTGCACAGATATCGACCGAATAGTATAGCACGGAAGTCAAAACCATAATAACCAAACGTATCGGAACATAGCAGCCATGCGAAACACAACTCAAGCTTGCGTGTCGAGACCACCATTGCTGGACTCCGCAGTGACAAGCCGAATATCCTGGAGCACAGTAGAGCGCATATGTTGATCGTATCGCAATGTAGAGCACAAAAGTCAAGGCTGCCCAAAACTAACACAAACGAACATAACCTAATCGAACGTAGCCCAACTCAAGCTAACGTGCAAAGATCACTACTACTGGCCTGCCCAGAGTTGCACAGAGTATAGCAGAGGAATGTAGAGCGTAGAAGTCCTTCGAAAATCGGTGTAAAGCGCAAAAGTCAGCGCTATCATCTCCTAACCAGACGTTGCAAGACCGCGCAAAAGTTAACTCAGACTAACGTGCCGAGACCACAACAGGAGGCCTCCGCAAATCCAAACAGATTACACTAGAGCTCAAAAGAGCGCATGGATGCACAGAATAGTTGCGTATAGCACACAAAGCCAAGCCCACGCTGACAAAGCTCATCCTAACCTAACCAAAGTGCACGGAACCGAACTCAAGCAAACTTGCCACGTACTTCATTGCTGGCCTCGCCAGAGACAAGCAGAATGTACTAGAGTACAGTAGATCGCAGTAATCCATCGCATTGCAGTGTATAGCACAAGAGTGTATGATATCCTGACCGATACTGTCCGAACCGTGCCCAACCGAACGTAGCCTACCCCAACACAAGGTGACGAGGCTAGTGTTGCTATCCTCCTCAGAACCAAGCAGTGCATATTAGAGCAACGAAGAGCTCTGGGGATACACCGAATGTCAGTGTATGGCACAGAAGTCAAAGCTACCTTATACTAACCTAACCAAACGTAGCATGACCATACGTAAACTATCTCGACCTAACGTGCCGAGACAACCATTACTAGCCGCCACAGATTTGTGCACTGTGCAGTAGAGTAATGTAGAGCATAGGCATCCTCCGAATAGCTGCGTATAGCACAAAAGTCAATGCTATTCTCCCCTAAACTGACCAATCGTAACATAACCAAGCGTAGCCTAACACAACCGATCCTGCGATAACCACTTTTGCTGGCCTCCACAGAGCCGAGCAGAGTATGGTAGAGCACAGTAGAGCGTGCAAAGCCACCAAATAGCAATATATAGCACAAAAGTCAAAGATATCCTGCCCTATCCAGGACTAACCAGACCTAACCCAACTTAGACAAACTAAGCATGACGTGCCGCCAACACTATTCCTGGCTGCCGCAGAGAAGAGCAGAATATGATGGAGCACAGTAGAGCACAAAAGTCCATAGAGGATCAGTGGTGAGCACATTCGTCAAAGCCATCCAAGCCTAACCAGAGCCAACGTAGCCTAGCCGAGTGTATCCTATCTCAACCTAGCGTGCCGAGACAAATACTGCTGGCCTCCACGTCGGCAAGCAGGGCCCATAAGAGAAGAAAAGAGCACTGGGGTTCATTGTATGGCAATGCATAGCTCGAATGTCTAAGATAACCCAACCTAACCTAACAAACCTAATCTAACCGAGCGTAAGTTAACAAATCCTAACACGCCCGGGCATTATTCCAAGCATTCCCAGATCAAAGCAGGGAAATCAGATCACAGTAGAGCGCACAAACCTGCCGAATAGCAGTGTATAGCGCAAAAGTCAAAACTACCCTGTCCTAACATAACCAAACGTAACATAGGCGGACGTAGCGTTACCGAACCTGACGTGCCGCGACCTCTATTGCTGGCCTCCACTGAGCCAAGCTGAGCATGATAGTTGATGATATTGCGCTGAAGTCCATAGATAATCGCAGTGTATAGCAGAAATTTCGAAGCTACTCAATCCTAACCAGACCTGATATAACATAACCAAACGTAGCCTTTCTCAACCTATCTTGTCACGACCGCTATTGCTGGTCATACCAGAGTCGAGCAGAGTATAATAGTGCAAGGGAGGTTGCAGGAATCCACCCAACGGCAGTATGTAGCACAGAAGTCAAAGTTATCCCATCCTAACCTAAGAAATCATAATACATCCCAACGTAACTGTCACAACCTAACGCGCCGGGACCACTACCGCTGGCCTCTCCAAAGCTAAGCAGAATATACTGGAGCACTGTAGACCGTAGTGAGAAACCGAATTGCAGTGCATAGCAGAAAAGTCGAAGATATCTTTACCTATCCCGGCCAAATCTAACCTAACCGAACGTAGAATAACTAAATCTAATGGGACGAGACCTCTATTGCTGGCCTCCCCACATGCAAGCAGAACATACTAGTGCACATCAGAGCGCAGGAGCCCGCTGAACTAGAGTCTATACCACGAAAATCAAAGCAATCCAAACCTAACCCAAGAAGACATAACCCAACCAAACGTAGCCTAACTCGTCCAAACGCGAAGAGAACATTATTACTGGAAACCCTGGAAACAGAGCACAGTAGAGCAATGTAGAGCGTAGAAGACCTAGCATAACCGAACCAAACGTAGAATAACTAAACATAACTAGCCGAGACCTCTATTGCTAGCATAAACGGGGCCAAGCAGAATTTATTAGAGCACAGTAGAGCGCAGAAGTCCACAGAAGAGCAGTGTATAGCGCAAAATCCATAGAATCGCAGTATACAAAGGAAAAGTTAAAGATACACAGACCTAACCCAAACTAACGTATCACATCCTGACAAAGCAAACCAAACGTAACGTTCCGCGGATACTATTGCTGGCCTCCACAGTGCCAAGCAGATTACCGTGTAGCAAAGTAGAGGGCAGTAATACACCGAAAAGCAGAGTATTGCAAAAAAGTCAAAGATATCCTCCCCTGACCCAGCCAAACGTTACATAACCTTACGCAACCTAACTAGGCCTATCGTGCCGCTGCCACTATTTCTGGCCTCCGCAGAGCCAAGCAGATCATATTAGAGTGCAGTAGATCGCAGAGGTACCCGCATCGCCGTGTATAAGGCAAAAGTCCATGCCATCATCCCCAAACGCGATCCAACCCAGCGTAACCGAACATACCATATCACAACTTATCGTGCCACGGCCGATATTTCGGGTCTCCCCAGGGTCGAGCAGAGTGAAGTAGAGCAATGCAGAGCGCAGAAATCCACCGTATAGCCCTGTATTGCTCAAGAGTCAGAGCTATCCTCCCCTAACCTAACTGAACGTAACATTACCAAACGCGACATAACTCCGACTTACGTGTCGAGACCAATACTGCTAGCCTCCCAGAGCCGAGAACTATAAACAAGCGCACAATAGAGCGCAGAAATCCATACAATCGCAGGGTATGGCAGAAAAGTCAAAGCTACCCATACCTGACCCAATCAAACGTAACCTAGACAAACGTGACCTAACTCAAACGAACGTGCCTTGAACACAGTTTCTAGAATTCCCAGAGCAAGGCAGGGTGCATTAGACAAGAGTAGAGCGCGGAATACCACCGTAAAGCAGTGTAGGGCACAAAAGCCGGAGTTACCCTTTCCTAACCTAACCAAACGTAACACAGCCTAACGTAACCCATCTCAACCAAACGTGCCTAGACCGCCATTGCTGATCTCCCCAGGGCAGAGACGACTATACTAGAGCACAGGAGAGCGCTGGAATACACCGAGTAGCAGCGTATGGCACAGAAGTTAAAGCAATACTTTCCAAACCTAACAAATCGTAACATAACCGAACGTAACTTAACACAAAGTAATATGCCGGGACCACCGTTGCTGTCCTTCCCTAGCCAGGCAGAGCAGATTAGAGCACGGTGGACCGCAGAACTCCACCGAATAGCAGTGTATAGCACAAAAGTCGAAGTTATCCTATCCAAACATGAGCACACTTTACCCAACCGTACACAGCAAAGCTCCACCTATCGCGCCGCGGTCACTTTTCCCGGTGTCTCTGGAGACAAGTAGAGCGTGATAGGGCACGGCAGAGATTAGAAGTCCATAGAATTGCAGTGTGTTGCATAGGAGGCATGGTTGTCGCAGCCTAACCCACAGAAACCTAACCTAACC
>NW_016930460.1:14546-14901 GCF_001483705.2 Eufriesea mexicana
AAACGCAACTTACCTCAAGGTTACGTGCAGCGGCCACTATTGCTGTGCTCCCCAGATGCGTGCATAGTATGGTGGAGCACTGTAGAGCGCAGAATTCTACCAGATAACAGTTTATAACAAGGAAGTCAGAGCTACCCTAACCTATCGCAACTTAACCTAACACAACCTAACGCGCCGCAGCCACTACTTCTGGAATTCCAAGAGAAAAGTATGGAATATTAGATCACAGTAGTGCGTAGAAGTCCACCGAAAAGCGGTGTGTTGCATAAGAGTCGAAGCTATCATATCCTAAGCTACCAAATCGTAACATTACCAAACCCGGCATAGCAAAACCTATCGCGCCACGACCGCTATT
>NW_016930461.1:0-570 GCF_001483705.2 Eufriesea mexicana
GAAAATATCAATAGAATTGAACTTTTCAGGCAGATTCTACTGCAGTGCAATGGGTATAGCAAACCAATGCGATCTTTCCACCTTATTTACGCTGAAAGGCTTGCTCACCGCAATATTGGACGAAAATGTTAACAAGATTGAATTTTCCGGGCAGTATCAAATGCAATGCAATGTCTAGTGCAAGCCAATGGAACCTTCCCCCCTTACTTGTGCAGAAAAGTCTGCTCAACAAGATATTAGTCGAATATCTCAATAGAATTGATCTTTTCTGACAGATTCTGTTGCAATGCAATGGCCATAGCAAACCAATAGGATTTTTCCTCCTGATTTATGCAGAAAAGTTTGCTCACCACGACATTAGTCGAAAATGTCAATAGAATCGAACTTTTCAGTCAGATTCTATTGCAATGCTATGGCTATAGCAAGCCAATAGTATTCTTCCTCCTTATTTATGACGAAAAGTTTGCGCACAACCATAGAAGTCGATAATGAGCTTTCCGATTAGAATCTACTGCCATGCAGGGGCTACAGCAAACCAATGGAATCTTTCCTTCGAATTTAGTCAGATTC
>NW_016930462.1:0-730 GCF_001483705.2 Eufriesea mexicana
ACACTACAGTCAGTGACCCGCCGCACAGCTGCCGGCGATGCGAACGGCAAGTCCACGATGGACTTGCAAGTTCCAACGGACGCACGGGCTTACGGCACACCGGTTGATCAACCGGAGATCCAACCCAGCGGCCCAATTTTGCAGGGCATCTCCGCGAGCGCCTGTTCGCGGGGAACCCCACGCCACGGTGTGGGCGTTGAAGTCCCCCAAGGCCAGAACCGGACGAGCCATGTGTCCACTAAGGAAGCTTCGGAGCACGTCCAGGTACACCTCGCACGATGAGAGGCCGCGATTGCGGTAGACGTAGCACCCCACCACGAATACGTCGTTCCAGGGGACCACCACGTTTCCCTCACCGCTGTGAAACATCGTTGGCGCGGGTATATGCAGCTGTCCCTTGGCGATGATCGTCACGGAGCCGTCCTGGTCCCCGAACCACCCGTCTTGATCGAGGATACAGTACGGCTCTGTGAAACAGCCAGCCCGAGTCCCAGCTCAACGAGCGTCTGCAGGGGCAGGTCCTGCGACGCCTGCGAGTGGTTCAGGTTGGCCTAGAGCACCATGGACGACGAAGCGAAATTTAGGCCGTGTCCATGGCCTACACCTGACCCTCCTCCCTTTGGGCCGTCTGTGTGGGCCCTTCGCGGTCGCGGTCGCGGAGGCGGAATTCGCGGACGCGGCCTTCGAATTGCGCTCGCGGGCGCCGAGTAGGACGTGGCGCCTGCAGTCG
>NW_016930463.1:0-1086 GCF_001483705.2 Eufriesea mexicana
GAAAATGTTTGTAAAATTGAACTTTCCTGCCAGAGTCCATAGCATTGCAAAGGCTATAGCACGTCAATTGAATCTTTCCGCCTTATATACGCAAGAAAGTAAGCTCTCAACGATGTTGGTCGAAAACGTCAATAAATTTGAATTTTACATTCACATTCTAAATCAATGCAATGGCTATAGCACGGCAATAGTATCTTCCCACCTTATTCATGTCACAAATATAGCTCACCACAATATTAGCCGGAAATATCAATAACATTGAGTTTTTCAGCCACATTCTAAAGCATTGCAATTGCTACAGCTCGCCAATGGAATCTTTCCACCTTATATATGAACGAAAGTTTGCTCACAACGATATTAGCCGAAAATGTCAATAAAATTTTATTTTTCAGGAAGATTCTATAGAACGCAATGCCTATAGCACGCCATCAGAATCGTTCCTCCTTAGTTATGTAAGAAAGATAACTCACCACGAGGTTAGTCGAAAATTTCATCAAAATTGAACTTTCCAGCCAGATTCTATAGTATTGCGACGGCTATAGCACGCCAAAGCAGAATCTTTCCTCCTTCTTTATGCTAGCGCGTTAACTCACCACAATATTAGCCGAAAATGTCAATGAAATTGAACTTTCCAGCCAGATTTTATAGCAGTGCGACGACTATAGAAAGTGAGTTGAATCTTTCCACATTATATATGCAAAAAAGTTAGCTCACAATGATGTTAGTAGAAAGTGTCAAGAAATTTGAATTTTCCAAACACATTCTTTATCAATGCAATGGCTATAGCACGCCAATAGTATATTTCCTCCTTATTTATTCAAGAAAGCTTGCTCTCCACATTGTTAGCCGGAAATGTCAATGAAATTGTGCTTTCCAGCCACATTCTAAAGCATTGCAATTGCTACTGCTCGCCAATAGAATCCTTCCTCCTTGTTTATGCAAGAAAGTTAGCACACCACGATATTAGTCGAAAATGTCAACATAATTGAACTTTCCAGCCAGATTACACAGCATTGAGACGGTTATAGCACGCCAATTGAATCTTTCCTCCTTATTTATTCAAGAAAGCTTGCTCTCCACATTGTT
>NW_016930464.1:0-697 GCF_001483705.2 Eufriesea mexicana
TGACCTGACCTGACTTGACCTGACCTTACCTGGCTTGACCTGGCCTGGCCTGATGTGACCTGTCCTATCCTGGCCTGATATGATCTGACTTCACATGACCTGACCTGACTTCACATGACCTGACCTGTCCTAACCTGACCCAGCCTGGAATGTCCTAGCCTGCACTGACTTGAACTGTCCTTTTCTGTCGTGGCCCTACCTGGCGTGGCCTGGCCTGATCTGACCTAACCTAACCTAACACAACCAGATCTGGCCTGGCATGACATGGCCAGACCTGCCCTGACCTGACCAGGCCTGACATGACCTGACCTGACCTGACCTGACCAGACCTGGCCTAATCTGACCTAACCTAACCTAACCCAACCAATCCTAACCTAACCTAACCTATCCTAACCCAACAAAACCAATCCTATCCTGTCGTAATCAAAGAAAAACCAATCCTATCCTGTCGTAATCAAAGCTAACATAACCTTTCATAACATAACCTAACCTAACCTAACCTAACCTAACCTAACCGGCTAAACCTAACCTAGCATAACCTAACCCAACCAATCCTAACCTAAACTAATCAAACCTAACCTAATCTCACCTTACATATCCCAACTTATTGTAAGCAAACCTAAGCTAACCTAACAACATAACCAAACCTGACCTGGCCTGACCGGCCCTGGCATTAGCTGAGCTGAGCTGACCTGAC
>NW_016930465.1:0-639 GCF_001483705.2 Eufriesea mexicana
AGCACAAAAGTCGCAGCGACCCTATACTAACCTCTCCAAACGTAATACGACCAACGCAATTTAGCTTAACCTAACGTGCCGCGACCACTCTTGCTGGATTTCCCAGAGCCAAGTGTATTATACCAGGGTACAGCAGAGCGCTGAAAGCCACCAAAGATCAGAGGATAACACAAATGTCAAGGATATCCTAACCTCACCTGACCAAACGTAGCTTAACCAAAAGCAAACTAATTGAAACTAACGGAACGAAACCATTATTTCTGGCCCCAACGGTGCCAAGCAGAGCATACCACAGCACAGTAGTGCGTAGAATTCCTCCGAACAGCAGTTTATAGGACAAAAGTCAGAGGTATCCCAACCAAACGTTTCAAAACCTAGCATAAGCACACGTAACTTGACACAGCTTGACGTGCCACGACTGCTGGCCTCGCGGGAGCCAAGCATAGTACAGCACAGCAATATAGAGCGCAGGAATCGACCGAATAGCAGCGTATAGTGCAAATGGCAAATATATCCTAACCAAACGTTTCCACACCTAACGTAACCAAACAGAACATACAATAACGCGCCGCGACAACAATTCCTGGAGCCCACAGAGACAAAGAGAGTGCAACATGGCACAGTGGATCGCAGACGTCT
>NW_016930466.1:0-1106 GCF_001483705.2 Eufriesea mexicana
TAATGAGGCCAGCAGCAGAGATCGTGGCACGCTAGAATGAATCAGCCTATGTTAGGTTACGTCCTGTTCGTTTGGGTTATGCTTGGGTAGCTTTGACTCTTCTGATATACACAGCGATTATCCGGATTTCTGCGTCCTGCTCTCCACTAGCGTGTTCCACTTGACTCTGTGGAGGCCAGCAATAGTGGTCGCAGAACGTTAAGTTGAGTTGGGTTGCGCTTGGTCTCGTTACGGTTGGTTAGGTTAGGTGAGGATGACTTTGACTTTAGTGCTATAGACTGCTATTAGGTCGATTTCTGCTCCCTACAGTGCTCTAATATTATCAGCTTGGCTCTGGGAAGTCCGACAATAATTGTCTCGGCACGATATGTTGAGTCACGTTACCTTCGGTTCGGCTGGCTTAGGAGAGCTGCAGTCAGGGCAGCTTGAACTTTTATACTGTGCACTGTTATTTGGTGGATTTCGGCGATTCACTGCGTTCTGGTATGTCCTGCTTGGCTCTGGGGAGGCCAGAAACAGTGGTCCCGGTACGTCATGGTAGGCTAGGGTACGCTCGGTTATTTTAGGAGTCCCTAGGTTAGGAGAGGATAGCTATGCCTTTAGTGCTGTATTCTGCTATTAGGTGGATTTCTGTGCCCTAGTGTGCTCTATTGTTTTCAGCTTGGCTCTGGCAAGGCGGGCAGGTGTGGTCTCGGAACGTTATGATGCGTTAGGCTACGTTCGGATAAGTTTGGTCTGGCTAAGTTTGGTATGGATAACTTTATCTTCTGTGCTGTACACGGCTATTCGATGGACTTCTGCGCTCTACTGCGCTCTAGTATGTCCAGCTTGGCTATGGGGAGGGCAACAACAGCGGTCTCGTCATGTTAGGTTGAGTCAGGCTCTGTTTGGTTATGTCTTGTTAGCTTGGGTTAGGCACGCGTAGCTTTGACTTTTAAGATATACACAGCGTTTAAATGGATTTCTGCGTTCTACTTTCCACTAATGTACTCCGCTTCACTCTGGGTATGTCAGCCATAGTGGTCGCAGCACGTCAGGGTAATTTAGGATACGTTCGGTTGTGTTACGATTCTCTATGTTAGGAGAGGATAGCTATGCCTTTAGTG
>NW_016930467.1:0-382 GCF_001483705.2 Eufriesea mexicana
TCAGGTTACGTACCGTTGGATTAGGTTAGTAAGGTTTGGTTAGGATTTCATTGACTCTTGTGCTATTCAATGATATTCGGTGGATCCTTTCCATCTACGGTGCTTTATCATGTCCTGCTTGGCTCTGGGGTGTCCAATAATTGTGTGCTCGCACGTTAGGTTATGTTAGGTTTCTTTTGCTATTTTAGGTTAGGTGAAGTTCGACAAGGATTGCCTAGATTTCGTGCTATAGACTGTTGTTCGTTGGATATCTGCGCTCGACACTGCTCTACTATATTCTGCTTGGACCTGTGGGGGCCACCAATAGTGGCAGCGGTACGTTATGTTTGGGCAGGCTGCGTTCGGTTCTGTTATCTTAGCTTGGGTTTGGTTTGGATAGATA
>NW_016930468.1:0-338 GCF_001483705.2 Eufriesea mexicana
TGGCAAGTACAGCCATCTACTTGCCAGCGAATTGGTCTATTCAAAATCTATAACATGTTATAGTTTGGTGAATAGATCGCCTAACGCCTTCAACCATTGGCAAGTACTGCCATCTACTTGCCTGGGAATAGGTCTATTCAAAATCAATAATCTGTTATATCTTGGTGAATAGATAGCATGACGCTTTCAATACAATGGCAAGTACATCCATCTACTTGCCAGAAAATTGGTCTATTCAAAATCTATAACCTGTTATAGCTTGGTGAATAGATCGCCTAACGCCATCAATCCAATGGCAAGTCTTAGCCATTTGCTTGCCAGAGAATAGGTCTATCCAT
>NW_016930469.1:0-428 GCF_001483705.2 Eufriesea mexicana
CTATAGCCATTGCAGTGCAATAGAATCTGGCTGCTAAATTCAATTTTAATGAGATTTGCGGCAAATATCGTGGTAAGCTAAAATTCTTTTATAAATAAGGCGGAAAGATACAATTGGCGTGCTATAGCCATGGCAATGCTATAGAATCTGCCACGAAAATTCAATTTTATTGACATTTTCGACTAATATCGCGGTGAGGTAGCTTTCGTGCATAAATACGGAGGAATGATTCTATTGGACAGCCATGGCCAATGTAATGCTATTGAATCTGCCTGGAAAATTAAATTTTATTAACATTTTCGACTAATATCGTCGTGAGCTCACATCCATGCATAAATAAGGAGGAAAGATTCTATTTGCAGACAATACCCATTACAATGCTTTAGAATCTGCCTCGAAAATTCAATTTTATTGACATTTTTGACTAA
>NW_016930470.1:0-332 GCF_001483705.2 Eufriesea mexicana
TAGATCAGAAAAAGGCAAAGCTATCCCCTCCTAGCCTAACAAAACGTAACATGAACAAACGTAACGTAGCCAAACCTGGGGTGATAATACCACTATTGCTGGCCTCACAAGTGCCAAGCATAGTATAGCAGACCAATGTAGGAAGCTGAAATCGACCGAACAGCTGTGTATAGCGCAAAAGTCAAAGCTATCCTAACGAATCGTAACATGACACATCCTAACGTGCAGGGAGCATTACTCCTGGCGTCCACAGAGGCAAGCAATGTGTGATGGCGCACAGAATATCGCAGGAGCCCATAGAGTAGCAGTGTGTAGCACAAAAGTAGAAGCTA
>NW_016930470.1:736-5043 GCF_001483705.2 Eufriesea mexicana
GAGTGTATTGCACGAAAGTAGAAGCTATCCTAGTCTGGCTTAACCAAACGAAATATAACCAAACGTAATCTTGCTCGAACTAACGTGCCTAGACCACTGTTGCTGACATTCCCAGAGACTAGCGGAATATACTAGTGCAGAGTAGAGCGCAGAAAACCACCGAATAGCAGCGTGTACCACGAAAGTCATCTCTATCCTATCCCAACCTATCCGAACGATATATAAACATACGTAACATAATTAAACCTAACGAGCAGGTACCGCTATTGCTTATCTTCCTAGAGCGAAGCAGAACATATTGCAGCACAGTAGAGCGCAGGATTCCACCGAATAGCAGTGTGTAGCAGAACACATCGAGCCCTTCCTTCTTAACCTAACAAATCGAAGCACAGCCACACGTAATAGAACCCATATTAGCGTGCCACGACCACTATTGCTGGTCATCCCATGTCTGACCACAGTGTAGTAGAACACTGTATAGCGCAGAAATCCACCGAGTAGCAGTGTATAACACAAAACTCAAAGCCGTCCTAACCAAACGTAACAAAAACTAACCAATCCAAACGTAACTTAACAAATCCTACAGCGCCACGACCGCTATTTCTGGCCTGCCCGGAGTCTAGCAAAGTGTAGTAGAGAAATGGAGAGCGCAGGAGTGCACCAGAAACAGTATATAGTACAAAAGTCATACTTATCCTGTACTAACTCAACCAAACGTAACATAGCGCAACATAACGTGTTTGCACCAATATTGCTGACCTCCTTAAAGCCAAACAGAATATACTAGAACACAGCAGAGCGCAGAAGTCCGCCGCATTGAAGTGCAAAGCAGAAGAGTAGAAGATATCCTAACCTAACCTGACCTAACCTAAATTAGCCGAACGAAGCCTAAAGCAAACTAACGTGCGGAGTCTGCTATTGATGGCATCCACAGCGCCAAGCAGAGCATATTAGAGGGCGGTACACTGCAGAAATCCATCGAAAAGCTGTATATAACACAGAAGTCAAAGTTATCCTAACCTAACCTCTCCTAACCTAGCCTAACGGAAAGTAGCCTAACTAAACATAACGTGCCGAGAATACTATTGCTGGCCTCCCTAGAGTCAATCAGAGCTTATTTGAGCAATGTAGAGAGAAGAAATCCACCGAACGCTGTGTATAGCATAGAAGTCACAGCGTTCCTATCCTAACTTAATCAAGCATAACGTAACCAAACGTTATCTATCTCCGATTAATGGGCCGAGGCTACTATTGCTTGCCTCCCCAGAGCCAAGCAGAAAATACCGGAGCACAGTACAGCGCATAAGTCCACTGAACAACAGTTTATAGCACGAAAGTCAAAGAAATCCGAACATAACCCAAACGAAAATAACCTAACCAAACGTAGCATAACCCAACCTAACGTTCCAAGGCACTATTACTGGCCACCCCCGAGTCGAGCAGAGTACAGTAGAGCAATGTAGAGCGAAGAAATTCACCGAAAAGCAATCTGTGGCACAAAAGTCGCAGCCATCCTGTCCTAACCTAACTAAACGTAATATAGCCAAACGCAACATATTTGAGCCTAACGTGCCGGGAGCATTACTGCTGGTCTCCCCATAGCCAAGCAGAGCATACTAGAGTACAGCAGTGCGCAAGAAACATCGGTATAGTAGTGTACAGCACAAAAGTCAAAGTTATCATATCCAAACCTGACCAATCTTAACGTAATCAAACGCACCCTAACATAGCCTAACGTGCCGAGACCAGTATTGCTGGCATCCTCAGAGCCAAGCAGAATATGCTAAAGCACGGTAGATCGCAGTAACAGACCGCATTGCAGTTTGTAGTACAAAAGTCGAATATATCTTAACCTAGACTGACCTAACCTGTCCTAACCGAACGTAGCCTAACTAAAAATAACGTGCCGAGAATACTATTGCTGGACACCCCAGAGACAAGCATAGCATATTACAGCAACGAAGGGCGCAGAGATCCACCGAATAGCGGTGTATATGTTAAAGTCGAAGCTAAACTATCATAACCTAAGCAGTCGTAATATTACCAAACGTATAATAACACAGTCTGTCGTGCCACGACCACTAGTGCTAGCCTCTCCGGAGTCGAGCAGAGCCTAGTAGAGCACAGCAGAGTGCAGAAATCCACCGAAGAGCAGTGCATAGAACAAAAGTCGGATCTATTCCGTCCGAACCTACCCAATCGTAACATAACCAAACGTAAAATAACTGCACCTAACGTGCGGAGACCACTATTGCCGGCCTCCGCAGAGCCAAGCACAATATACTAGAGCTCAGTAAAGCGTAGAAATCGACCGCTTTGCAGTGCATAGCGCAAAAGTCTGAAACACCCTGAGCAATACTAACCTTAACTAACCAAGCCAATCGTAACATAACCCAACCGAAGTGCCGTGATCTCCACTCCTGCCGTCCCCAGAGACAAGCAGAATACGGTGGGGCACAGTAGAGCACAGAGGTCCACAGAAGGTCTGTGTCGAGCACATGTACCAAAGCTACCCTAACCTAATCCAACCTACCCAGACCTAACGAAACGTAACGTAACTCAACATTGCGTGCCGAAATCAGCATTGCTGCCCTCCCCAGAGCCAAGCAGAGCATTCTCGAGCACACTAGAGCGCAGAAATCCACCGAATATCTGTACTTAGCTCAAAAGTAAAACCTATCCTGGCCAAACTTAACCCAACCCAACCTAACGGAACACAACCTGTCATATCATAACTTGCAGTGACCACCATTGCTAGCCTTCCCAACGCCAATCAGAACACACTGGGACGCTGTAGAGCGCTGGAATCTACAGAATATCAGTGTATACCACGAAAGTCAAATCTATCCAAACCTAAAACAAACTACCTTAACGCAGCCGTACGTGGCCTAACAGAGACTAACGTGCCTGCACCACCATTACCGGTCACCATTGAGTCGACCAGAATATAGTAGAGCCAAGTAAAGCACAGAAAGCCACCATGTAGCAACGTATAGCACAAAAGTCAAATATGTCCATACCTAACCAGACCTAACGTAACACAACAGAACGTAGAATAACTAAACCTAACGTGCCGATACCCCTGTTCCTGGCCTCCCTGGAGCCGTGCAGAACATGTTACCGCACAGCAGAGTGCAGAGACCGACCGAATAGCATCGCGTAACACAGAAGTCTTAGCCATCCTAACCAAACGTAGCCAAACCTAGAATAACCAAACGTAAAATAACAAAAACTAACTGGCCGCGATCACTGCTGCTGACATCCGCAGAGCCACGCGTAACATATTATAGCACAGTAGAGAGCAGAATTCCACCGAATAGCATTGTATAGCACAAAAGTCAAAGCTGTCCTCTCCTAACTTAAACAATCGTGGCACTACCACACGTTATATGACCTGACCTAACACGACGCGATCACTATGGCTGGGCTCCACAGCGCCAAGCAGAACGTACTAGACGGGGTGGAGAGCAAAAATCCATGGATTCGCGTTGTGTGGCAGAAAAGTCAGAGCAACACACACCTAGACCAAGCCAACGTAACAAAGGCAAACGCAGCCTAACGAAACGTACCGTGCTACGACCACCATTCCTGGACCCCACAGGGCAAAGCAGAATATTGTACAGCACAGTAGAGCGCAGAATACCCGGAATAACGGTGTGCACCACGAACGTCAAAGCTATCCACACCAAACCCAAGCAAACGAAGACTAACTAAACCTAACGTGCCGAGACCGCAATTACTGGCCTCCACTGAGTTGAGCAGAGTATAGTAGGTCTATGTAGATCATAGAAATCCACCGAGAGCAGTGTATAACACACAAACTATCTCTAAACTCTACCCTGATCTGACCGATACAAATGTAATATGAACAAACGTAACACAAGTAAATCGAACGTGACTAGACCACCGTTTCTGGGCTCCCCAGAGCCACGCAAAGCACATTAGATCTCGCCAGAGAGAAGAAATCCACCGAATCCCTGTGTATTGCAAAAAGGCAGTACTATCCCCTCCAAACCTCACCAATCGTAACACGACCAAACGTCACCTAACCCAACCAAACGTGGAGGGACCACCATTACCGGCCTCCGCAAAGGCACGCACAATATTCTACAGCTCAGTATATTGTAGATGTCGACTTCATTGCAGTGTATAGTTCAAAAGTCGCAGACATCCTGTCCAAACCTAACATATCCTGCCTGACCAAACGTAACATAAACCAACCAAACCTGCCGCGAACAATACTGCTGCCGTCACCAGAGACAGAATCATGCAGCACAGTGAAGATAGGAAGTGTATCGAAGGTCATT
>NW_016930471.1:0-1004 GCF_001483705.2 Eufriesea mexicana
GACTTTTCTGCACAAGTAAGGGGGGAAGATTCCATTGGTTTGCTCTAGACATTGCATTGCATTTGATACTGCCCGGAAAATTCAATGTTGTTGACATTTTCGTCTGATATTGCGGTGAGCAAACCTTTCTGCGTAAATAAGGTGGAAGGATTCCATTGGTTTGCTACAGCCATTGCATTGCAATGGAATCTGACTGAAAAGTTCAATTCTATTGACAGTTTCGACTAATATCGAGGTGAGCAGTCTTTTCTGCGTGAAGGACGAGGTAAGATTGCATTTTGTTGCTATAGCCATTGCATTGCAATAGAATCTGGCTGGAAAGTTCAATTTTATTGACATTTTGGCCTAATATACCGTTGAGGAGTGTTTTCTGCACAAATAAGGGGGGGAGATTCCATTGGTTTGCTGTAGACATTGCATTGCATTAGATACTGCCCTTAAAAATCAATCTTATGGACACTTTCGTCTGATATTGCCTTGATCAAACCTTCCTGCGTAAATGAGGTGGAAAGATCCTATTGGTTTGCTATAGCCATAGCATTGCAGTAGAATATGCCTGAAAAGTTCAATTCTATTGACATTTTCGACAAATATTGATGTGAGCAGCCTTTTCTGCGTAAACAACGAGGTAAGGTTCTAATGGTTTGCTATAGCCATAGCATTGCATTATAATCTGTCTGAAAAGTTCTATTTTATTCACAATTTCGACTAATAACACTGTGAGCAAGATATTCTACTTAAATAAGGATGAAAGATTCTATTGGTTTGCTATAGCCATTGCATTGCAGTAGAATCTGCCTGAAAAGTTCAATTCTATTGACATTATCGTCAAATATTGAGGCGAGCAGACTAATCTGAATAAATACGAAGGAAAGATTCCATTCGTTTGCTGCAGCCCTCGCATTGCAGTGGAATCTGACCGGAAATCACATTACCGTCTTATATGGTGGTGCGCATACTTTTCGGCATAAATAAGGAGGGAGGATACTATTGGCTTGCTATGC
>NW_016930472.1:0-1774 GCF_001483705.2 Eufriesea mexicana
TTCGGCAGATTTCTGCACTCTACTGTGCTCTACTATACTCTACTCGACTCTGGGGAGGGCAGGGACTTTGTTCCCGGCACGAAAGTTGAGTAATGTCACGTTTGGTCAGGTTAGATTAGGCTAGGTTAGGGGAGGGTAGCTTTGACTTTTAGGCTATGCACTGATATTCGGCGGATTTCTGCGCTCTACCGTGATCCAATGTGCTCTGTTTTTCTCTGGGAAAGGCAGCAATACAGGTATCGGCATATTATGTTTAGTTATGCTACGTTTGGTTAGGTTAGGCTATGTCAGGTTAGGTTATGGTATCCTTGACTTCTGCGCCTTACACTGCGATGCGGTGGATATCTGCGCTCTTCTGTGCTCTGGTATATTCTGATTGGTTCTGCGGACGTCAGCAATAGGGGTCTAGGCACCTTAGGCTGTGTTAGGTTAAGTTTGGTAATGTTATGTTTGGTTAGGTTATGCTACGGTAACTTTGACTTTTGCGCCGTAAGCTGTTATTCGGTGCATTTCTGCCCACTACTGTGATTTAACATGCTCTGCATTGCTCTGCCGAGGCGAGAAATAGTGGTACTGCGCGTTAGGTTATATCAGGTTGCTTTTGGTTTGGTTCCGTTTGTTGGGGTTAGGTTGGAGTATCTTTGACCACTATTCTGTACAGTGCCATGCAGTGAACACCGGCGCTCTGCTGCGCTCTAATATGTTCTGCATGGCTCTGGAGTTGACAGCAATAGAGGTGTCGGCACAATATGCAGAGATATGGTATGTTAGGCTATGTTATGTTAGCTTTGGTTAGGTTTGTATATTTTCGACTTTTCCGATATACGCTGAGATTCTATGGATTTCTGCGATCTTCTCTCGTATAATAAGTTCAGCTTGACTCTGCCGAGGTCTGCAATACTGGTCGCGGCACGTTAGTTTGAGTTAGATTACAATGGGTCCGGCTAGGTCAGGCTATTCGGGGGAGGATATCTGCGACTTATGTGTTATACACTCCTGTTCGGTTGATTCTGCGGTCTACTGCGCTCTAATATGCTCTCCTTGGCTCTGTGGGGACTAGCAATTGTGGTCTCTGCACGTTAAATTTATTTATTCTATGTCTGGTTTGGTAAAAATAGTTTGGCTTGGGTTTGCCAACCTTTTTCTTTCGTGGTATGCGTTGGTGTTCTGTGGATTTCTGCGCTCTACTGTGCTCTGGTATGTTCTGCTTGGCACTGGCATGGCCAGAAATAATGGTACCGCCTCGTTGAGCTAGCCTTCGGACGGCTAGGATAGGTTAGGACAGGTAAAGTTATCGTATCTCTGACATTTGTGCTGTACCTCTTCTACGCCTTCTACGCTCTGCTGTGCTGTAGCGGATTCTGCTTGGCTCTCGGGATTGCAGTAACAGTCGTCTCGGCACGACAGTTCCAGTTACGTTTCGTTCGATGTTATTACGTTTGGATAGGTTAGGACAGTGTAGCTTCGACTTCTGTGCTATACACACATATTTTCTGAATTTCTAAGCTCTGCATTTCTCTACCACACCCTGCTCTACACTGGGGAGGCCAATAATAGTCTCGGAACCTTAGTTCGTGTTAGGCTACGTTTGGTTGTAACGTTGGTTTGGCTAGGAGAGGATAGCTTTTACCTTTGTGCTCTATACCGCTGTTCGGTTGATTTCTGCGATATGATGTCCTCTAGTATGCTCTGTTTGGCTCTGGTGGGGCTAGCAATTGTGGTCTAGACTGTGTAGCTAGACTGAGTTATGTTGCGTTTGGTTAGGATAGGTTAG